>NW_028297904.1:0-9111 GCF_049724085.1 Artemia sp. Qi Xiang Cuo
TGTACATGTGGGTGATTGACTATAAGTTTATTTTTTGGGTGGGTAAATTTGTACAGAGCAAAAAAAAGCGTTTTATGTATAAATCTTTGAGGATTAAGGAAAAATGATGGAAATCGTAAAATTCACTGGAGGATTGGATTGACTGAAGGAGGAGCAGGCGTGATTGGAGGAGGGATTGAATCCCCTCTCCCTCCCCTCATAATCATTAAGGGATCTTTCCATATATGGGAGGATTTTTCCATGAAGGAAGTTTTCATGCGGGAAGGGACATTGCTGTGAAGGGGGCGCCGGATTTCCCAGCATTATTAAAGAAAAAGATCAGAAATTAAATAAAAAAACTTTAGTGCAGGCGTGAGTGCATCGGAATAGATTTTAATTCAGGACGACAGAGGAAATAATTCCTAATTTTTCTTCGTTCCTTCCTTTAGAATTTATTTTCTTAGCTCCTGCATCGATGTCGACATTTTAGTCAATAAAGAAAATATTAATTTTTTAAATGGCAATTTTCACGGCACAAGGCACAAAACTTAAAGGCCTGATAAGCCACTGCTCAACCATCAACCTAGGGTTTGTTGTGCCTGTTATACAGACTTTTAAAGGACTGAACAGATGGGTTTTCAGGGATAACTTCCCACGGGACACCGTTTTAAGTAAAAGTGTAGTCTCACAAAGCTGCTCTTGAGTACTCAGTGCGAGGCACATCATCTTGAAGGTAATCCAATCGTAAACCCAGCTTTCTTGTGGAGGAGGATCGAACCCAATCGAGATGTGAACCTCAAGAGAGGTTAAAGGAGAAATTCATTTCAAGAAAGAAGAAGAAGAATAGAGAACCAGAAAAAATAAAAAAAATAAATGTCAACTAACAGCAAAAAACTTGACCAATCGAAATAATTTCAGAAAGCATCAAAGTACTTTAACAATCTATTTACTTAATCATCAGCAAAATATATCCATTATATCAGAAAAAACAATTTATGTTTTGTGCCTATTTTTTCTTTCGTTTTTTTAGAGCATACCTGTAATTTTTCACCGCTCCCTTTTACGGAATGGGAGGTCAAGTTAAATTCATGTGGGTCTCATTTGATTTTAAATTGGAGGTTATTGTGCCTTTTTCAGATTCAAAGTAATTTGAGAGACCCCCCCCCCTACGCCCATCATTTCCCATAACAAACATCCAAACAAAGTTTTGAGGCGTCAATTTTTTCAGCATTGTTGAAAGGTTTATTAATTATGCTAAGCAATAGTTGTAGTAGCAGCAGTAGCATTAGTAGCAGTATGTGGGTCTCATTTGATTTTAAATTGGAGGTTATTGTGCCTTTTTCAGATTCAAAGTAATTTGAGAGACCCCCCCCCTTCACCCATCATTTCCCATAAATAATATTCAAACAAAGTTTTGAGGCATCAATTTTTTCAGCATTTTTTAAAGGTTTATTAATTATGCTTAGCAATAGTTGTGGTAGCAGCAGTAGCATTAGTAGCACTATGCAAAGAACACCTTTTTTTCAACATCCCCTTCAACACGCGATGAAATTTTAAATTTAATACCATCAATCGGTCCTAAAGCATTGCTGATATGTCCTCTCGACAACCTAGATGGGCATAATGTGTTTCGATTTATTTAAATACAGTTACAATATTGCCAAAAGTTTTCACCTTGATACCCTTAGGTTTATTAGTTGTAGTAGTAGCACCTGTAAATATAGTAGTAACAGTAGGAGCACAGTTAATAGTAGTAATGGCAGCAGTAGTTATAGGAGTATTGGAGTATAGGAGTATGTAGGAGTTGTAGGAGTATTACCCCCAGAAAATAATCCCCCAGAACCCCCCCTCCCCGCGGAAAATAAGTCTTTCCAAATTTACCGGGGGGAGTATTTTCGACGGGGGGGGGGGGTTATTTTCCGCGGGGGGGATTTTCTGCGGAGGGGTATTTTCCGGGGGAGGGGGAAATTTTCTGAGGATATTTTTCAGGGGGTAATTGCCAGGGGGAGGGTGGGGTGGGGTAAATGCCAGCCACCAGAGCTCATACAGCGCATCACTAATGGATTCACTCTTTTTCATTATTGCAGATCAACCGTAAAAACAAGGAGAGGGTCAGTGAGTTTTGGAAAAAATAGGATCTAGCAGCTTTTTAGCTAATACTTTTGTTTCTAAAAACATAGAACAACTAGATAGCTAATATAGTAAACGACCAGATTTAATGCTGATAAATAGCAGGCTCATATCCGGGGATACCTCTACTGTCGTGAAAGGGAAGTTACGAAAAAGAAAACTGGTTTAAGGGGTGATGGTTATAATCAAAACAATTTTTACTTAAGTTTAAACGAGAAGCAGCCAAAAGTTCAAGAAAATTTAAGATATTTGCTGTAATGATGTTACAAGGTATTACGAACACTCATCTCCTAAAAAGTCTCTAAGTTATTTGATATTACATTGGTTTGATCTTTGTACAGTCTCTGAGAAGACTTTTTTGGATGAAGTTTCTACACAGATTTTGATGAGCCTTTCCCAAATTAATACCAGCTAAGAACACAGCAAAATTGGTTAGGTGATCACGAGAACCAACGACAGCATGAAATCCCTCTCAGTCTTTGATTAAGGGCCATTTTCAGCACTTGTCTTAAATTAAAATGTTGCGCAAATGTTTTGCTCTCATACACATACAAAAATCGTATGATTACAATTTTTAAGTCGCTCAATAGTACAAGGTTTACACTAATGATTGTTTTTTCGGGTTGGCTAATAGTGATTTCTCTTCAAGAACTTCACAGTTAGTAAAACCCATCAAAAATTGTTTTTTTTGATGCAGTGATGCTGTGATATTCATCTGCCTCTGATGCCGGGTTTTTTTTATACATTTTTGTAGAACTAGATAAACTACTTTTGTTTTTAAGGTATACAGCAAAAACAACTTCAAATTTTCAAGATTTATAATTTTTTATGCTTCCTGTTTGTTGTAAAATTTTAGTCATATAAATATTTTAGCAAAATAATTAAACTAGATTAATTACAGGACTTCAAAATGAACTATCAATAATTTAGTTTACTGAATGAGGGATCGAATACTCCTAGCTGAAATCAGTTGGTGGGTTTATACATTTTTGAAAATCAAACGGAGATAAACAGAATATAATATTTTAAATTTAAGCTTAGTGTATAAAATTTAAAATTACAATATACTTTAATTTTGGAGTTACGAGTAAAGTTGTCCGGTTTAAGTTTCGGAAGTTTAATAGTGGAAATCACAGAGGAAAAACTACTAAAATGACAATATGGGGTAGAATGAGGGGAGGGGGAGGGGTAGAGTATACAATACATAGAATGGAATAAATAAGGATCTTTACCCTAAGCCCATCCAAATAGATGTTCTATAAGTGGTTATCGTGTTGGATTTTTTTACCGTTAAATTTTTTTTTCATCGTGTTGAAGAATGTTTCGAAAAAGAGATGTATTTACTGATGTCTAGGCGTTTAGCCCCCCCCCCCACGATTAACCTCGGAAAATAACCCTCCATGGAAAGTACTCCCCCCCGCGCGGAGAATACCTCCTGGGTAATACCCCCTGGATAATACCCCCCGGAAAATACCACTCGCGGAAAATACTTCCCCAGAAAACTCCCCCCCCGTAAACATCCCCTCCGGAAAATACCCCCCGTGGAAAATAAGGCTTTTTAAATTTATGAATTTTATTTGGGTTTGTTTTTTTAATTTCCGTAGGGGGAAGGGACTCTGGTACTTGTGTATTATGCACCACTCACTAAAGTCTACGCTGTGTAAAATTCGAGAACACACCGGTTTTTTCGTTAGTTCCTTCGTTACTTTAGAAATAAATTTGGGCTGAAGATTTGCAAATTAGGAGGGGGGGGGGGTAAAGTATAGCGGGTCTACATGCAAAATGTGCTTGGTACAATTAATCTGCATATTAGATAAAAATATAGATAAGTGTATTTTAAAAGCAAATATACGGTCATGAACACAGTAAAATGACATAAATGAAAGGCACAAATAACATAAGCTTTGATCAGCGATCATCATAAAGCACTTAAATGGAACATAACATTAGCCTAATAATAGTACTTAATACTTGGAAAAACGGTCATTGAAAAATTTTTTTAATATATTTAAAAAATATAAAAAGTATAGTTTTCATTCCGCTTACGGTCGTTTTGTAGACGAGCTGTAAGGGCAACATCGAACATCCAGCATCACGGTCAGGGTTGCCACCGAGGTGACGTTCGTGCCATCTTTGGCACGTTTTAAGAAAACGGTTACTTTTTACGTTACGGTCCTAAGAACGTTAAATTTTAGTTACGTTTTTGAATTTATATTGCATTAACGTTACGCTTTTGAATAATGAAAAATTGCACAATTTCTAAGTAGCCTATTTATTTCCCGTGAAAAAGTTTTGCTCTTCCCGGTTTAATTGCACTGACATGAGTATCAATATTGTTTCACATGGCAATCGTTGAATATTATTAAATGAAAAAAAACAGGTTTTTTCAACTGATCGTAAGGAGCAACATTAAAACTTAAAGAAAATTGTTACAGAAATTATTACGTATACGAGGAGGGTTGCCCGCTCGTCCACACCTCGTTCTTCACGCTAAAGTTTTTAGGCTTAAAAAAAATTACTTATTGTTCTAATTAAACTATCCTTGTGTTTCAGCAGTCATTTTTAAAGATTTGGGACAAAATTTAAACTTTAGTGTAAAAAGCGAGTTGTGGAATTGGGGATAATTCCCCTCGTCTACATAATAAATTCTGTTTGTCTTAAGTTTTAATATTGCTCACTACTTTCAGTTGGAAAAACTTGTTTTTTAATTTAATTTCAGATCACTTTTTAAATAACGCCAGGAACTCTGGCTCCACCTCCAAGGAAAAATCCGCCTCCCCACGGAAATAACCCCCTGACAATTAGATCCTGGTGAAAATTTACCCTGGACAATTACCCTTAACACCTCCACACGTAAAATTGAGTTAGTAAAGAGACATCAAGACATATAAAGACATTTCGTATAGGAATTCTGACAAATTCTACAAGTATACAATTTTCCCTAGAAATTTCTCCACCTGGCAACTTCCCTTTCTATGGAAAGTTCTCTCCCTCCAGCAAAAAATTCGTCCTCCCCTCCCCACCCGAAAACTGTATGTATACTTCCCAAAATACTAATACTATACACATACTATACGTTGCCCATTGTTTGCATACATTATTGGTTATTGGAATGTATACAGATGATTCCAAGAGGGATTTTTTCTGGTGGGGTGGGGGTTGGAGTGGGTTACAGGGAAGGATCTTTCCATGGAGGATATTTCCTTGGGGGAAGGGAAATTTCTATGAAGGGGGTGCCTGATTTCGAAGCATTATTTAAAAATCAGCCGGAAATTAAATAAAAAAAAACAAGTCTTTTCAACTGAAAGTAAGGAGCAACAATAAAACTTAAAACTAACAGAAATTATTACATATATGAGCGGGTTGGCCTCCTAGTCAATACCTCACTCTTTGCGCTAAAGTTTTTTTTAGTACTTTCAAAAGAGCTATCTTTTCTAATTAACCGGCCTTTGTGATTCAGTGGTTTGTGATTCGAACAAAATTTGAACTTTGGCGTAACGAGTGAGGTATTGACTAGGGGGGCGAACTCCTGATATACGTAATAAAAACATAGGAATATAGAAGTTCGTTACGTAAGTTAATTCGAAAGTTACGTCAGAACAAAATGTCGAGAAAGCCATTTAGCCAAAAAAAAAGAAAAATTAATATGCAAATTTCGTTTTAATTATTCATGTACGGTTAGCCAAAATCAAAGCTGCATTAATTCAAAAAGTTCAGAAATTAAATTAAAAAAAAACGAGTATCATGGTCACTTTTTTGAAACAGTAGCCCCCCCCCCCCGTTCTCCTCCGAGGTCTAACATACAACTGTAGATTGGAATAAATAAGGATCGTGTATATTTGTTTATTTGTTGTTTTTCCCAGGGATGACCTTAAGGCGTAAGAGCGAAAATAATATAGTATAGTTTATTTGCCTCAGAAAAAGAAAATAAAGACAACAGCATACAGATACAATTAAAGGATTAAATTTAAACTTTTGATCAAAACGATTAAAGCACAGAAAACCATTCTAAACATGAACACGGTTGTGGAAATACGAACGGCCACATTTGGACATATCAGTCAAAAATGAGTTATATATTTATTGTACTAAGATTAAGCACGCCCGATACAGTGGCTTAATCAGAATGTATTTATCACATTTGGTTTTAGAGATATTCTCAATTTATAGCCCACTCAAAACGCGTTATAATTAAATTTCAACCAGTTTTGTAAACCAAAAAGCGTTAGGTGGACGACTCTTCAACAGCCACGAAGAATTTCACATTAGGCCGACCATTAGATGGCCAGAAAGGAATTAAAATACATTTTAAGGACACTTTTTTGAAAAGATTCAGCTCTATCACTAGTAGAGATGGGGGTGCTACTCCGACGAGGACAATACCCCTTCGAATCCCGATCCGGACACTTTTTTTTAAAACTCCCACGAGGACCACGTGGTTTATGGTCCTAATATGGGCATAGCCTCCCTAGGGAGAAAGATTACGTAATGGGGTCAATGACCTAAATTTCCATGTACTGTCAATCATTAATCAAATTGTTTCCAGGCGAAGTTTAATAATGTCTGACAGGTGATGTCAAGATTGATTGATATATCACGAAATGGGAATTAATTTGTTGTTTCTAAGGGGAATTTGACAGGTGATGTCAAGATTGATTGATATATCACGAAATGGGAATTAATTTGATGTTTCTAAAGGGAATTATTGATTCAAGAAAGGGGAATTAATTTGTTGTTTCTAAGGAGAAGGTGTGGAAGAGATATATTGATTACATAATCAGTAGAACCCTATCAGAAGGTCATGACGGGAGTCCATACATGGGATTATAATTACGTAATATACTAGGAATTTGTTTTTATTATATATTGATAACATACTCAGTAGAACCCTATCAGAAGGTCATGACGGGAGTCCATAAATGGGCATAGAATGACGTAATCGACTAGGAAAATGGATTTCTTATAAATTGATTACATAATCGGTAGAACCCTATCAGAAGGTCATTACGGGAATTCATTTATGGGCATAGAATGACTTAATCGACTAAGACAAGCAAGTTACTTTCTTAATGTCCCTCCTAAACCCATTTTGCAACTTGAAGTACTTATCTTTTTCACCCACAACAATACTTTACAGCTTTTTGGATAACTCAACACCAAGAAACACCTTTCAAGGACAATTTCAGAGCAAGTTACTTTCTTAATCTCCCTCCTAAACCCATTTTCCAACTTGAATTACTTATCTTTTTCACCCACAACTATACTTTAAAGCTTTGTGACTGTCACAACAACAACAAATACATTTCAAAGACCATTTCAGAGCAAGTTACTTTCTTAATGTCCCTCCTAAACCTATTTTGCAACTTGAAGTACTTATCTTTTTCACCCACATCTATACTGTACAGCTTTTTGAGTGTCACAACAACAAGAAATAACTTTAAAAGACCTTTACTTAGATTGATACTTTCTTTATGACCATCCTATACACATTTGACCAGTAGAAGTACAATTCTATTTCACCCTAAACTAAAATATACATCTTAAAGTTTACAACATACCATCTAACAACTTGTCACAGACAATTACTTAGAATGTTACTTTCTAAATGACAATCATCAACCCATTTTGCAACTTGAAGTACTTATATTATAAACCAAATACACTTATATAAAGCTTAACGGTTAAAAAAACACAAACATATAACTTTAAATCAACATATAAGAGCAACTTTCTTTCTAATTTAACCTCCTAAACCAATTTTCAAACTTGAAGTACTTATCTTTTTCACCCACAGCTTTACTTTACAGATTTTTGGTTTTCACAACACCAAAAACTACCTTTAAAAGACCTTTTCAGAGAAAGTTACATTCTGAATGTCCATCCTAAACCCATTTTGAAAATGGAATTACTTTTATTGTTAACACACAACTATACAATAAATCTTTTTGGCTGTCCCAACACCAAGAAATACCTTTCAAAGACCATTTCAAAGCAAGTTACTTTCTTAATGTCCATCCTAAGCCCATTTTCCAACTTGAAGTACTTATCTTTTTTACCCACCACTTTACTTAACACCTTTTTGGATGTCTCAACACCAAGAAATACTTTTCAAAGACCATTTCAGAGCAAGTTGCTTTCCTAATGTCCCTTCTAAACCCATTTTCCAACTTGAGGTACTTATATTTTTCACCCACAACTATACTTAACAGCTTTTTGTATAACTCAACACCAAGAAATAATTTTCAAAGACAATTTCAGAGCCAGTTACTTTCTTAATTGTACTCCAAAACCCATTTTCCAACTGGAAGTACTTATATTTTTCACCACAACTATACTTTACAGCCTTTTGGTTACCTCAACACCAAGAAATACTTTTCAAAGACCATTTCAGAGAAAGTTATTTCCTTAATGTCCCTTATAAACCCATTTTCCAACTTGAAGTACTTATCTTTTTCACCCACAACTATACTTTACAGCTTTTTGGTTACCTCAACACCAAGAAATACTTTTCAAAGACCATTTCAGAGCAGGTTACTTTCTTAATGTCTCTACTAAACCCATTTTCCAACTTGAAGTACTTATATCTTTCACTCAAAACTATACATTACAGATTTATGTTTAAAACAAAACAAAGAGAAACTTTTAAAAGACAAATTCTGAGAATGTACAAATATTAAATAACCTCATAAAACCATTTACCCTCATGACGAACATTTCTATTACACCCAACAATATACACGACATCTTGTTTTTTACATAGAAACCAAGTAAAACTTATATTAGACCAATTCAGGTAAAGTAACATTCTGATTGTCAATCCTAAGCCCATTTTTCAACATGAAGCACTTAACATTTTAACCGAAAACAATAATTTACAGCTTTTTGGATAACTAATACTCAAGGAATACCATTCGTAGACCATTTCAAAGCCAATAACATTAATTTAGTTCATACTCAACACATTTTGCAAAAAGAAGCCAGAAATTTATTCCAACACAACTA
>NW_028297905.1:0-9109 GCF_049724085.1 Artemia sp. Qi Xiang Cuo
GAAATTTGAAACAGAAGACCATAAAGGCGGAATTTTACTTTGTGTTCTTATAGGTGGCCCAAAGTCGGACTCAATTTTGTAGTAAATGAAAATTTAAAAATACCTTTTGAAATAAACTGTCAAGTAGAGAAGAATTACTTTTTGAAGCTGATTCAGGAATTGTAAATATTATTTCGATTAATCTTAATAGTAAAAAAAAAAAAAAAAATACGGGAATTTCGAAAAATAGCCTGAAATCCTAGGATGTATCTACATGGGATTGCCCGTTGAAGAAAATATTATCTGATTTGTACAAAAATAAGAAAAATACATGTCAACAATTTTTGCACGCCGAAATCTTGATAATAACTAATCTTTTTTTTAATATTTAATCTTTTTTTGATAATATTTTTTTCGTAAACATCCCCCTAAATTGTTGGAAGCCCCCCCCCCCCCCTGTATAAAAAACGGATATGGAATGGCTAGAACCCTACGGAAATTGTGTCAGATCCAAATGAAAACTGCACCATTGGAAACAAGACCGTCGAAAACCCATTAGGAGAATTTTGAGCAACAAGCAAATTGTTTTTTTGTTTTGTTTTTTTATCAAAAACCAATCGGATTTTCAAAAGATTCCCCTTACTGGAACACACTTTAGGAATGATATGATTACAATTATGCTACTAGTACTAACAATCCACTGTAACACCAGGCCGCGCGATACCAACAGAGCTACGCACGTCCCTCCTCCATCCAAATCTATTCAAAGCCCCCTTCTTTACACCCTCCCAAGAGGTTCCCATTTCCCTTAAATATTTTATTACGACATCCTTCCACCCCATTCGGGGACGACCTGCTTTTTGTTTGGCCCTAGATGTTTGGCCAAAAAGGACGATTTTTGGCAATCTGCCATCCTTCTTCCGCAGAAAGTGTCCTAGCTAGACCTCGGTGCCGCGTCGATAAGGGAAAGCCAGTGACGGTGGTACCAATAATAGCAGCGGCGGCATGCCACTGGCGTTTCTCCGTCGGTGAGCACCGCCAGCGCGATCAATGTTGACCGCAAACATTAATGTTTTCATCAGTCTTTCTCAAACCCCAGCTTGAATTTACAACAGATTCGGGCCTATTCTTGAGGTAAAAACTTCGCAAGTCGCTGGCTGGACGCTGATCTTCTTTCGTTATTTATTAAAGAAGTAGAAATCTGGTAGAAATGAAATGGTTGTGGTGTTTCAGAACCCTTACATAATGTTTGAAATAATAGATAATAGATTCGCCGTTACATTCAACAGGATCCAAGGAATCTAATTAAAAGAGAGCACACACGAAAGCCAAATTAGGCCAGTAGCCTATGAGAAATCCAAAAATACACAATACAATGAACAAGTCCCAATGGGGCCCTGGGTCCATCAAAATATTTCTATGTTTTCCCAGGGAATTTGATATCATTTTCTTTCGTCTCCGCTTTAAATGAAAAAAATAATTATCTTTTTGACACCCCCGCTTTCAATTAAAAATTGAGGTATTATCATTTAAAAATGATAGCCCCCTACCCCCCCCCCCGTATAGGCAGTAACATACAATCTTCATGTATTATGTTTTTGGGGTATTTCCGTTTCAATCTTCAATTCCCCAACCTTGTACAACGTCTATAGCTAAATTTTGTCTGAATAGAAGGTTTTTTTTTGGGGGGGGGGGGGTTAAAATTTTTCAAAAAGAAGATTGTATTTTCCTTAATCTATCAGGCGTTTAATAATTGTGTATTAAACATTAAAAAAAATGTATCTAGAAAAGCAAAAGAAAACAAAATTCTACAAACTTACGATTCAGCTGTCGCAACAATCGGTTGTTTATCAAACAGTTCGTGGTAACGAACTGTAAGTAAGGAGCGATCCGTCTCAATGGTAACCGAAACTCTAAAAAAGGAATTTTTGATACCAATAGATACATCAAAAGAATCAGATTTTAATCTGATTCATCAAGTTTAGTCTTACCTATCAAAAGTTACGCGCCTGAGAAAATTTGGCTGATTTTAGAAAAAAGGGGGAAAGACCCCCTAAAAGTTATAGAACCTTAATGAAAATCACACCATCACATTCAGCGTACAAGATAACCCTACTGTAGAGGTTTCAAGCACCTATCTAAAAAATGTGGAATTATGCATTTTTTGCCAGAAGAAAGATCACGGATGCGTGTTGATTTGTTTTTGTTTTCCCAGGGGTGATCGTATCGACCCAGTGGTCCTAGAATATCGTGCGAGGGCTCATTGGAGCAGAAATTAAAAGTTCTAGTTCCCTTTTTAAGTGACCAAAAATGGAGGGCAATTAGGCCCCCTCCCACGCTACTTTCCCCCCAAAGTCACTCGATCAAAATTTTGAGATAGACATTTTGTTCAGCATGGCCAAAAATATGATAAATATGTCTCTTAGGATGACTTTATCCCCCGAAGTCCCTGAGGAGGGCTGAAAGTTATGAACTTTATCCAATGTTAACATATAGTATTGTTATTGGGAAGTATACAGACGAGGGGGGAGGGACATTGCTTCGGGAGTTTTCCCATCATTGTTAAAGAAAAAGATCAGAAATTAAATAAAAAAACAAGTTTTTCAACTGAAAGTAAGGAGCAACATCAAAACTTAAAACGAACAGAAAGTATTGCGTATATGATTGGGTTCACCCCCTAGTCAATACCTCGCTCTTTAAGCCAAAGATTTTTAGTACTTTCATAAGAGCTATTTATTGTAATTAACGGCCTTTGTGATTAAGGGGTCATTTTTAAAGAATTGGGACAAAATTCGAACTTTAGTTTAAAGAGCAAGGTATTGAATAGGGTTGAACACCCTAATATACGTATTAAAAATCTATGAATATATAAGTTCGTTACGTAAGTTAATTCGTAAGTTACGCATATTTATTACTAATAAAAACGTTCGTAAATAAAATTAAACAAGTTTCGAGAAAGCCATTTAACCAAATAAAAGTAAAATTAATATGCAAATTTTGTTTTAATTATTTGTTTACGGTGACGCAAAACCAAAACCTGCATTAATTCAAAAACGTTCAAAATTAAATAAAAAAACAAGTTTTTTTAACTGAAAGTAAGGAAAGACGTTAAAACTTAAAACGAACAGAAAATTATCCCGTATATGAAAGGTCACTGTCCCCTCCTCAACGCCTCGCTCTTTACGCTAAAGTTTGACTTTCTCACAACTCTATTTTTTTAAGCAATAAAAAACTTTAGCGTAAAGAGGGAGGCATTGAGGAGGGGATAGCCCCTTTCATATATGGTATAATTTCTGTTCGTTTTAAGTTTTGACGTCGTTCCTTACTTTCAGTTAAAAAAACTTGTTTTTTTTATTTAATCAATTTCAAAATCCAACTGCACCTGTATAATGTATGCATTCCGTTGAACTTAAAAATAAAATTCTTGACTAAGAATGATGTAATAATCTTATAGCAATTGGGAAACTGCATTCGAAAAAGGTTTAATTTCATCAAATAGTTCGTGGTAACGAACTGTAAGTAAGGAGCGACCCTGCTCAATAGTAACCGACACTGTTAAAAGCGAAATTTTGATACCAATAGGTAAGTAGTAAGGCAATGCACAGTCCCGGTCCTACATTCAATCCTACAAGAATATGCCTGGGGGGGGGGGGTGAGGGCGATGACAGAGTGGATGTCTTAGACTAGTTATAGTGCTGTACTGTGGTACCAATTGCTTGTGAAAAACCCGGATGAATTAGTTGAAAATAAAGTTTTAACAAGAAATGTCTGAAAAGTATTTTTTTGGGGGATGGGGCGATGACAGAGTGGATGTCTTAGACTAGTGATAGTGCTGTACTGTGGTACGAATTGCTTGTGAAAAACCCAAATTAATTAGTTGAAAATAAAGTTTTAACAAGAAATGTCTGAAAAGTATTTTTTTGGGGGGTGGGAGGCGATGACAGAGTGGATGTCTTAGACTAGTTATAGTGCTGTAATCTGAAACGAATTGCTTTCGAAAACCCGGATGAATTAGTTTAAATAAATTTTTAACAAGAAATGTCTGAAAAGTTTTTTTGGGGGGGTGGGGGTGATGACAGAGGGGATATCTTAGAATAGCTATAGTGCTGTACTCTGGCATGAATTGCTTTCGAAAACCAGGATGAATTACTTCAAATAAAGTTTTAACAAAAAATGTCTGAAAAGTATTTTTTTGGGGGGAGGGGGCAATGACAGAGGGGATGTCTTAGACTAGTTATAGTGCTGTACTCTGGCATGAATTGCTTGAGAAAAACCCGGATGAATTAGTTGAAAATAAAGTTTTAACAAGAAATGTCTGAAAAGTATTTTTTTGGGGATGGTGCGATGACAGAGTGGATGTCTGAGAATAGTTATAGTGCTGTACTCTGGCATGAATTGATTGTGAAAAAACCGGATGAATTAGTTGAAAATAAAGTTTTAACAAGAAATGTCTGAAAATTTTTTTTTTGGGGGGAGGGGGGGGGGGCGAAGACAGAGTGGATGTCTTAGACTAGTTATAGTGCTGTACTCTGGCATGAATTGCTTTCGAAAACCCGGATGAATTAGTTGAAAATAAAGTTTTAAAAAGAAATGTCTGGTTTTTTTTTTTTTTTTTTTTTTTTTTTTTTTTTGTTAAAAACAATTGGGTTAAATAAAATCGGAATTCTTAAAAACACAACTCAAGGTCATTAAATAATTCCTTTTGTTTTTTTTTTTTTTTTTTTTTTTTTTTTATTAATCACGATTGGCTGAAATAAAAGCGGAACTTTTAAAATCACAACAACAAAAGGTCAGTAAATAATTCCTTTGTTTTTTTTTTGTTAAAAACGAGCTATTGTAGAAAATAATTTCAAATTACCAAAAAACTTTAGAGTTAATCGTATAGAGAAAATAATTTAAAAGGACCAAGACACAGGAAATCTACGCCTTTGTAGAAAAAGATAAAAAATTAAATTGACGCTTGATCTTATCGTTTTAGATTAACATAGTATCATAGTACCATAACAACCGATAGTTTCGATATTAACGAAATAAATTAACTTTAAACATAAAAAAATATAGTTACTATATTATATAAAATAATTTCAAAATAACAATTCACACGTTATTTACGATTTTACATAAAATAAATTCAAAGTACAATCTCACAGTATATTTAAGAGCTTTAATAAAATAATATAAATGTACAAAGTCACATGAGAGTTAGGATCTAACATAAAATAATATCAAAGTACAAACTCACTTTATAGTTTCGTTATTATAGAAAATAATTTGAAAGTACCAACTCACATTTTATTTACGCTCTTATATAATATAATTTCAAAGTACAAAGTCACTTGATAGGTACGATCTTTTAGAAAATGATTTCAAAGTACAAAGTCAAATCATAGTTTCGATATTATAGAAAATAATTTCAAAGTGCCAAGTCACAGGATAGTTACGCTATTGTAGAAAAGATTTTCAAAGTACCAAGTAAAATGATAGTTACTCTCTTATAGAAAATAATTTCAAAGGACCAAGTCAAATGATAGTTACTCTATTATAAAAAATAATTTCAAAGTACAAAGTCACATAATAGTTACGCTATTATAGAAAATAACTTCAAAGTACCAAGTCACATGATAGTTACGCTATTGTAGAAAATAATTTCAAAGTACCAAGTCACATGATAGTTACGCTATTATAGAAAATTATATCAATGTACCAAGTCACAATATTCTTTGTCTTATGTATGAAATAATTAAAAATTACAATGTAACTGTAAATTTATTATTATAAATAAAATATCTACTATGTACAAAGAAAATGTTTCTATAAGAAAGAATATAAATGAAAAACTATTAAAAATCTAACTGGAAAGATACTCAATATTATATACTAATATAAATAAAAACTATCACATGATAGTTAAGCTATTATAGAAAATAAGTTCATAGTACCAAGCCACATGATATTTACGCTATTATAGAAAATAATTTCAAAGTACCAAGTCAAATGATCGTTACGTTTTTGTATATAATAATTTAATTGGAATATGAAAAATGACATTCACACAATTATAGAAAAAAAATTTCATCTTATCAAATCACAGTTCAGTTACGTTTATGTTGACAATCATCCTGAAGAACCCAGTGGCGTGATGGATTCTCTTACGTAGAAAATAATTTCATAGTACATTCTTGTGTTATATTTATGCTTTTGTAGAAAATAATTTCAAAGTACCAAGTCAAATGATAGTTACGGGTAATTATAAAAAATCAATTTCAAGTACGAAGTTACGTGCACAGTCACGTAACCCTGTCAAAATTTTACAATAGCGTAACTATCATGATACTTACGCTATTATAGAAAATAATTTCTATAAGTACCAAGTCACATGATAGTTACGCTATTGTAGAAAATAATTTCTAAAGTACCAAGTCACATGATAGTTACGCTATTATAGAAAATAATTTCAAAGTACCAAGTCACATGATAGTTAGGCTAGTTATAGAAAATAATTTCTACAAGTACCAAGTCACATGATGAGTTATGCTACTTATAGAAAATAATTTCTACAAGTAGCTAAGTCATCATGATGAGTTACGCTACTTATAGAAAATAATTTCAAAGTACCAAGTCATCATGATAGTTACGCTATTATAGAAAATATTTTCAAAGTAACAAGTCACTATGATAGTTACGCTACTTGTAGAAAATATTTTCATAAGTACCAAGTCACATGATAGTTGACTTGCTATTATAGAAAATAATTTTCAAAGTACCAAGTCACATGATAGTTACGTTATTATAGAAAATAATTTCAAAAGTACCAAGTCATCATGATGAGTTACGCTACTTGTAGAAATTAATTTCTACAAGTAGCAGTACACTATGATAGTGACTTGTTACTTATAGAAAATAATTTCAAAGTACCAAGTCACATGATAGTTACGCTACTTATAGAAAATAATTTCTACAAGTAGCGCAAGTCATCATGATGAGTTACGCTACTTATAGAAATTATATTTCAAAGTACCAAGTCACATGATAGTTACGCTATTGTAGAAAATAATTTCAAAGTACCACGTAACTAATCATGATAATTACGGTACTTGTGAAATTAATCTGTCTATAAATAGCGTAACTATCACATGTGACTTAGTTACTTTGAAATTATTTTCTATAATAGCGTAACTATCATGTGACTTGGTACTTTGAAATTATTTTCTACAATAGCGTAACTATCATGGGACTTTGTACTTTTAAATTTTTTTCTATAATATCATAACTCTCATGTGACTTGGTAATTTGATATTAGTGTCTTCAGTAGTGTAAATATCATGTGATTTTGTACTATGAAATTATTTTCTACAATTGCATAACTATAATGTGACATGGTACTTTGAAATTATTTTCTAAAATTTAGTAACTATCATGCGACTTGGTACTTTGAAATTATTTCCTACAATAGCGTAACTATCATGTGACTTGGTACTTTAAAATTATTTTCTATAAAAGCGTAACTATTATGTGACTTGGTACTTTGAAATTATTTTCTATAAAAGCATAACTATCACTTGACTAGGTACTTTGAAATTATTTTCTATAATAGAGTAACTATCATGTGACTTGGTAATTTTAAATTATTTTCTACAAAAGCGTAAATATAATATGACTTGTTACTTTGACATTATATTCTAAAATAACTTCACAATATTGTGACTTTTTACTATGACATTATTTTATATAAGCAAGTAACTATGATGTGTCTTGGTTCATTTAAATTATTTTCTACAAAAGACTATCTAACCTGTGACTTGGTAATTGCAAATTATTTTATCTCCTAGCGTAATATAATGGTACTTCGTCATTTGAAATTATTTTATAAAATAGAGTAACTATCAAGTGACTTGGTACTTTGAAATTATTTTCTACAATAGCGTAACTATCATGTAACTTGGTACTTTGAAATTATGTTCTATAATAGCGTAACTATCCTGTGACTTGGTACATTGAAATTATTTTCTATAATAGTGTAACTATCATGTGACTTATTATTTTGAAATTGTTTTCTATAAAAACGTAACTATCATGTGACTTGGTACTTTTAAATTATTTTCTATAATAGCGTAACTATCATGTGACATGGTACTTTGAAATTATTTTATACAAAAGCGTAACAATCATGTGACTTGGTACTTTTGAAATTATTTTCTATAATAGCGTAACTATCATTTGACTTGGTACTATGAAATTGTTTTCAAGAGTCACGTAACTATCCTGTGACTTGGTTCTTTGAAATTATTTTATACAGGATCATAACGATCAACTGACTAGTTAATTGGGAATAATTTTCTTTAATAGAGTTACTATCATGTTAGTTCGTACTTTGAAATTATTTCCAACAATGGATTAACTATTATGTGAGTTGGTACTTTGAAATTATTTTCTACAAAAGCATAACTATCATGTGACTTGGTACTTTTTGAAACTATTTTCTACAATAGCGTAACTATCATGTGACTTGGTACTTTAAAATTATTTTTCTATAAAAGCTTAACTATCATGTGACTTGGTACTTTGAAATTATTTTCTATAATAATGTAGCTATCATGTGACTTGGTACTTTGAAATTATTTTCTACAAAAGCGTAACTATCATGTGACATGGTACTTTGAAATTATTTTCTACAATAGCGTAACTATTATGTGACTTGGTACTTTGAAATTATTTTCTATAATAACATAACTATCATGTGACTTGGTACTTTGAAATTATTTTCTACAAATAGCGTAACTATCATGTGACTCGGTACTTTGAAATTATATTCTCCAATAGCGTAACTATAGTGTGACTTGGTACTTTGAAATTATTTTATACAATACCTTACCTATACAGTTACTTATTACTTTGAAATTATTTTTTACAAAAGCTTAACTATCATGCGACTTGGTACTTTGAAATTCTATTCTAAAATAGCGTAACTATAATGTGACATGGTACTTTGAAATTATTTTCTGCAAAAACACAACTAACATGTGACTTGGTACTTTTAAATTATTTTCTACAATAGCGTAACTATAATGTGACTTGGTACTTTGAAATTATTTTATACAATAGCGTAACTATAATGTGACTTGGTACTTTG
>NW_028297906.1:0-9100 GCF_049724085.1 Artemia sp. Qi Xiang Cuo
ATATGAAGGCACTATATGAAGGCATGGATGCAAAAAGTATTTTTTCATTTCGTTTAACATCCCCCTAAACTTCCCCTGAAAGTTTCAGCGTAATATACTGCGCTTTCCTTAAGAAATTGCAAAAGCCACAAATTTCCATTACAGAAGATGTGTAAGAACAATTTATGTTATTAACGTTCGTTGTTCCAGGCCCTGTAGGGGTTATGTAACCCTCGAAGATATTGTCAATAGACCTTTCAACTACTTTAAACAAAATTCCTACATCAAAATTAGACGAAATCTCTTTGGAGGTTGCGAGGGGTAAGCGGCAGAAAGAAAAAAGGCAAGGAAGAGGGCCTAGTTACCATCCAATTACTTTTGAATCTAAAACAGACACCAGAACCTCAAATTTCCAGTTCAATAAGCCTTTAATTTCTGAAAAAATATACATGTTTTTACTTTTATAACTTTAATAAATCAAATAATATTAACATTTTGATAACTAAATATCAGTATATGTATATTAAACTGATAATGCAAATTCATTTGTATTTTTTCAGCAAAGTACAAATTATGTTCTGGCCTTGGGAAGGCATAGGGGGTTTTGACCCCAACTTCTGTTAATTTCTGCTCGTTTTGAGTTTGACTCGGTTATTTATTGTAATTTCTGTTCGTTTTGGGTTTCATTTATTTATCGATGCTGATTTGTATTAGTTTCACGCTTGGTAGATTATTTGTTTGCTCATTTTTGGTTTAATGGAGTTCTTTACTTTTCTTTGAAAAACTTATTTTTTGTAAAATTTTGTTTAATTAATTTCTGTTCATTTTATATTGACATAGTCTTTTCAGGGAAAAAGAAAATAATGATTTAAATCTTTTCTTTTTTTAAGATTTTATAGTTTGGCCTACTATTTGTATGCTGGAGAAAAATTTTCAGCATTTTTTAACAACATACACCCTTCTAAAATCTGGACACAAATAGTAGTGTTTAATTTAGTTTCATACCTCCTACAGTTGACCTGAAATGGAAAAGTTGATACCATTCGCAAAAAAAATCTGTTTACTTTCTTTGAAAACCCTTACGTTATTTGGATTTGATTAAATATTAAGAGCAGAAGTATCCCCGAAAGTTTGAACATAATACCCTCAGTCGTTCTTGGCAAACTGCTGAGATGCCTTATTGGGAATTAGCATTAACACAGTGCATTTTGATTTGATCTTAAGGCAACATTTAGTTTTTAGACATAATGGGCAAATGGGAAGGTGGGCGTGGGAGGGAATTAGTTGCCCTCCAATCACTTTCGACCAATAAAAAGAGCATCAGCCCTTTCTATTTTCATTCAAATGAGTCCTTTTCGAAGTTCCTACGACAACTCCTTCGATACGAAGTGCCCTGGTCTAAACAAAAACAAAAATACATTGTACACATATTGCTCTTTACTGTGAAAATTTCATGCCTTCCAATTACTTTCGACTATTAAAAAGCGCAATAGGCCTTTCAATTTCCAATCGAATGAGCCCTTTTTGAGTTTCTACGTCAACGCTTTCTATAAACACCTTATATGCCTCCAGGACATATATTACAACCCTTACCCTAAGGGCTGTGAGGGGGGTTGTAATCCTCAAAGACCTAATTTCCAGAGCTTTCAACTACGTTAAACAAAATGGCTATCTCAAAATTTTGATTGGATGTGTTTGGGGAAATGGTGGGCGTGAGAGGGGGGTTAGTTGCTCTCCAATCACTTTCAACTATTAAAAAAGGCACTAGACCTTTCAATTTCCAATCAAATGAGCCCTTTTGAAGTTTCTAAAACGCTTTCAATAAAAACCATATATGCCCCCAGGGCATAACTTACAACCCTTGCCATGAGGTCTTGTTTTCATCCTCAAAGACCTAATTTCCAAAACTTTCTACTACGTTGAACAAAATGGCTATCTCTGAACTTTGATTGAATGTGTTTGGGGAAATGGTGGGCGTTAGAGGGGGGTTAATTACTCTCCACTCACTTTCGACTATTAAAATGGCCACTAGCTCTTTCAGTTTCTAGTCAAATGAGCCCTTTTCGAAATTTCTACAACAACTTTCTATATAAACCTTATATGCCCCCAGGGCATAACTTACAACCCTTGCACTAAGGGCTCTAATTTCCAGAACTTTCAACTACGTTGAAAAAGATCGATATCTCAAAAATTTTATTGGATGAATCTAGGGAAATGGTGGGGATGAGAGGGGGGTTAGTTGCCCTTCAATCCCTTTCGATTATAAAAAAGGCACTAGCCCTTTCAATTTCCAATCAAATGAGCCCTTTTGAAGTTCCAACGACAACGCTTTCAATAAGAACCTTATATGCCTCCAGGACACAACTCACAACTCTTGCCCTAAGGACTGGGGGGAGGGGGTTGTCATCCTCAAAGACCTAGTTTCATAGATAATTTTGGAGACCACACTGCCTTTCCGTGCCGATAAATAAAAGTTCAGATAGTGATGAAATCCCTTTAATGGACAATGTATTTTAAACGGTGGTAGAAATCCACTAAAATCACCTGATATTTTGGTCACATATACAGTGACTGTCATCATTGGTAAAGCTAAAATAAAACAATTTAAAACAAAATTTTATATACTAAATCAAATAACACTACATATTGTTTGAATCTCTAATTCTTTTCAAGCAAAGGCGGAAGCTATTCTCTTTGACCTTCTTGGATTCGGTTCATTAGCGTTCAATGATATAACATTTGGACAAAGGTCAACTACATTGGGTGAATTGAACTTAACTCTGTCAGATTTTAATAAATTATGATAGATAGAGTCCAGCCCATATTCACCTGTATCCCGATTCAAAGCAATATTCTTGAATAAGATTTTCTTATTTCAAGAGTTTCACGAAAATGTTGCTTAAACCCCGATCCCTAGAAATCAAAGAGACATTCTCGAACAAAATAAAATGGTCTGGAAAATTAACAATATGCTCTGAAAGGGCTGAAGTGAAATTCAGACTTAGAATCTTGCTTTAAAGCCGAAGAAATAGAATCTTGTGTTGTAATAATCTCATTTCCAAACCTGGTTAAGTACGTCCCACATATGAAGCTTCCACAAGTACATGGGATCTGATAAACCCCACTTTGTTGCCCCATTGAAGTTAGATCCTTCCCAGAATTTAGAAAACTACCCAAAGTTTGGGTAGTTTTCTAAATTCTGGGAAAGATCTAACTTCATTGGGGCAACAAAGTGGGGTTTATCAGATCCCATGTACTTGTGGAAGCTCATATGTGGGACGTACTAACCAGAGTTTGGAAATGAGATTATTACAACACAAAGATTCTATTTCTTCGGCTTTAAAGCAAGATTCTAAGTTGGAAGATTTCACTTCAGCCCTTTCAGAACATATTTTTAATTTTCCAGACCATTTTATTTTGTTCGAGAATGTCTCTTTGATTTCTAGGATCGGGGTTTAAAGCAAAATTTTCGTGAAACTCTTGAAATAAAGAAAATCTTATTCAAGAATATTGCTTTGAATCGGGATACAGGTGAATAAGGACTGGACTCTATCTATGATAATTTATTAAAATCTGACAGAGTAAAGTTCAATTCACCCAATGTAGTTGACCTTTGTCCAAATGTTATATCATTGAACGCTAATGAACCGAATCCAAGAAGGTCAAAGAGAATAGCTGCCGCCTTTGCTTTGAAAAGAATTAGAGATTTAAACAATATGTAGTGTTATTTGATTTAGTATATAAACTTTTGTTTTAAATTGTTTTATTTTAGTTTTACCACTGATGACGGTCACTGTATATGTGACCGAAATATCTGGTATTTTTGTGAATTTCTATCACTGTTATAAAAAACACTGTCGATTAAAAGGATTTTATCCCTATTTGAACTTTTATTTATAGACCTAGTTTCCAGAACTTTCTACTACGTTGAACAAAATGGCTATCTCTAAACTTCGATTGAATGTGTTTGGGGAAATGGTGGACGTGAGAGGGGGGTTAATTAGTCTCCACTCACGCTCAACTATTAAAAAGGGCACTAGCCCTTTCAATTTCCAATCCAATGAGCCCCTTTTGAAATTTCTACAACAACTTTCTATATAAACCTTATATGCCCCCAGGGCATAACTTACAACCCTTGCACTGAGGACTCTGAGGGGGTTATCATCCTAAAAGACCTAATATCCAGAACTTTCAACTACGTTGAACAAAATGGATATCACAAATTTTTTATTGGATGTGTCTAGGGAAATGGTGGGCGTGAGAGGGGGGTTAGTTGCCCTTCAATCACTTTCAAATATTAAAAGGGCACTAGCACTTTCAATTTCCAATTGAATGAGCATTTTTTGAAGTTTCTAAAACATCGCTTTCAATAAAAACATTATATATTCCCAGGGCATAACTTACAACCCTTGCCCTGAGGGCTGTGGGGGGAGGGAGGTGTTGTCATCCTTAAACACCTAATTTTCAAAACTTTCAACTACGTTGAATAAAATGGCTATCTAAAAATTTGATTGGATGTTTTTTTTTGTGTTTTTTTTTTTTTTTTAGGGGCGTGAAATTCAAAATTCGAGACATATGTGCTGAATTATATCTCATTGGTTTTTAACAAGAAACAGCAACTATTGGTACCAGTGGGTTCATCAGTTGTCCCTATTACAACTGACAAGTATATCCAACGATACCCCTACGGTAAAGAGGGGACTTTAAGGGTAAGATTCTTTCCAATTTCTACTAATTTCCAACTATCCTGCTCCTACTCAGCATCTGCTTGCTTACTGCAATTTGCTTGGTTTCTGTATTCTGTTGTGCTTTGCTCATATTGCTTCTTTGAAATGTCTACCAGGAGCCAATCTGCTGCTGCTAATTCTAGGCCTGCTAACCCAAGTAATCCTGCCATTGCTATGCCTGAGATTCAGACAGATATTACTAATTTGAAGAAGATGGCAAAGTCCATTGAAGAAAATGTCTTTAAATCCCTGCTTACTACTGTTACAAAGAGCATTCAGTCACAAGTTCAATCCCTTGGTCTGCCTATGAAAGCTGACAAAGTTGACCTTAATTTGGCAGTAAAGGACCTGATGTCAGGCTCCATCCAGGAAGACATTAACGTATTTTCCATTCTGTATTCTTCCTGTCCACACTAATTAATGTTTATCTGTTTCACCACTTTTCCTAATATTGGAAAATGAAAATAGATGATGCTCAAGATTCTTTTTGTTTCCTAAGTAAACTTTCTCTTCTAGATTCAGTGTGTTTTGATTCACCTTTTGTTTCTAGTGATGATAGTGAAAATGATCCTCTGTTAAAATCTCTTCATCAGTCTGATTGTTGTTTCATTCTAATCAACATTACTTTGAAAAAGTGCTGCCCTCAATGTCTTCTGTTAAAAACTTTAATGTGTTTACTTTGAATGTGCAAGGTTTAAGGTACAAATGGGATAATGTTCTGCAATATATTGGTGGTATCAATTGCCCTTATGATGTAGTAGGTCTCATAGAGACCTGGCTGTCTTCAAGTGATGATATGTCTGCGTATGACATACCAGGTTTTACTGTATACCACTCAACTAGTTCTCTAACTAAGTGCTCTGGTGGTATATCCCTTTTGTCAGAAGTAATCTTAATGTTGTGAGACGTACAGATCTTGAGAAGATTTTTGATTGTTGACCTGTCATGTGATACAGTAAGTTGTGACACTATTTGTTTATTTTATAAGCCTCCACCTTTCCCAATTGCGAAACTTTCTGAATTAATTGATGAAATGTACTCAATTGATAAGCTTGCTTCAAGAAATGTTTTTATGCTTGGAGACTAACTGCAATTTATTGAAAATTGGGTGTGATAATGAGTCTGACCGTTTTTTTAATCTATTTCTTCATCTGGCCTTCTTCCTTGCATTTTCTTTCCTACTCGTGTTGATCCAGTCAGATCTTCTGCATCTCTGATTGACAAAATTTTTCTGTCTTCTAAAAATGATATTAAATTTTCCTCTGGTATTATTTTCTCTGATCTTTCTGACCATTTTCCAATTTATTGTTCTGTTCCCAAATTAAAAATGCTGAGCCAGGAGGATACCAGAGGGGAGTCTTATTCAAGAATTTATAGTCAGAGCTATGTTTATGACCTTATGTCTGATCTTAGTGCTAGTGGTTGGTGTTCAGTAATGAATTCTGAAGATGTTAATAGGGCTTCAGCCTCATTAATGAGTCGACTGATAACACTAATTGCAAAAAAATTTCCCCAAGTAAAATCTTCTAGTAAATATAAACCCAAGATGCCTTGGATGTCTCCTAGTCTTGTGAGATCAACAATGCAGAAGTCAGAACTTTTTAAGCTGGCTTGCAAAAGCCTTGATCCTGATGATTTATCAAAGTATAAGCATTATAAGAATGTATTAACATCAACAATTAGACTAGCTAAGAAGAAGAATTTTTTGTTGAAAATTCAGGAATGCAAAGGTAATTTACAGAAAGTTTGGAGTGTAGTTAATGAAGCTTTATCTCGTAGGAAACAATCAAAGAAACAGCCTACTGCCTTCAAGAATGCAGATAGTTCAACTATTGAAAAAGCAGCTGCACCTAGTGCCTTCAACTCCTACTTTACCACCCTACCAACTGTTAAGACCCTCTCCTTTCCTATACTAGGTAAATCTTCACCAGCTGAGAGAAGTATTTTCTAACTCCTTGTACAAGCATAGACATCTGTGATTTTATTTCTTCTTTAAGTAGCAGTAACACAGCTGATGCGCTTGGACTAACAAACCATGTGCTTAAGTCTGTTTCTTCTTATGTTGTTGAACCTCTTACCCATATTTTTAATCTATCTATTTCAAAAGGTGTATACCCTCATTCGTTTAAGATTGCAAAAGTACTCCCTCTTTTTAAGAAGGGTAACCCCAGCTTAGTGTCAAATTATAAACCTATATCAATTCTCCCAATTTTCTCAAAATTACTTGAAAAAGTTGTGCATAAGAGGCTTTTTTCATTCCTGTCTACTGGTGCTTTAATTGGAAGCGGTTCTGTTCTGTCTGATCACCAGTATGGCTTCCGACCTAAACTCTCTACTGCATGTGCTCTAGTTGACGTTACAGAATTCGTGTGTGTTAACATAGACAAGGGTCGTTGTGTTCTAGGACTATTTCTTGATTTTTTAAAGCTTTCGACATGGTAGATCATTTTGTCTCACTGGAAAAACTGTCTCTACTT
Source organism: Artemia sp. Qi Xiang Cuo (assembly GCF_049724085.1). NCBI lineage: Eukaryota > Metazoa > Arthropoda > Branchiopoda > Anostraca > Artemiidae > Artemia > Artemia sp. Qi Xiang Cuo. The sequence continues at coordinate 7,184 of NW_028297906.1, forward strand.
GGAGTTCGGGGAATTGGCTTTGAATGGTTTAAATCTTACCTGTCTAATAGATATCAGTTTGTGCGTTACGATGGGAAATATTCTGATCTGGCTTCGGTTTCCAAAGGGGTACCTCAAGGCTCAGTTTTGGGACCACTCCTCTTTCTTATATATATTAATGACCTTCCTCCATCTCCCAACCTTGATACGACACTGTTTTGTTTGCAGACGATAGTAATTTTTTGTGGTTTCTAATGATCAGCCCTCTGCTGTTGCTAAGGCTGCTGTTGCAGAACGGGATGCTGTTGAATAGCTCTAAGAGTAGCATTATTCATTTTCGAACCCCATACCACATGTCTGAACCTTCCCCAACAATCTTTGTTTTTTATGGTACTGATATAATTCCCAGTGCTCTTGTGTTAAACTTCTTGGTGTGCATGTTGATTTTTTATTTCTTTCAAAACTCATATTTCCTATACACATTCTATAATTTCTCGTCAAGTGTCTATGCTTCATCGTGCCAATCAATTTCTTCCTCCTGATGTAATGCTTTCTCTTTACTATTCATTTGTCCTTCCTTATATTTCTTATTGCTGCACTGTATGGGGCAATACTAACTATTCTTCCCTTCAGCAACTCCGAACAGCACAGAATAGAGCAGTGAAGGCAACTTTTTGCCTTCCCTGACTCGATCCTACAGCTGATCTTTACAGTGATACAGGTCTAGATGCCTTAGATTTGGTTATCAAGAAGCAGAACCTAAAACTAGCTCATCGAGCCTTCAATTTCTCGCTTCATCCAAACATCTTATCCTACTTTGATCTAGCATCAACACGTAAGTGCCAGACTTTGCTTCAGAGCTCTGTTCACCAATTTTGGTTGCCTAAAAGGGTATCCTCAGCAGCTCAGAGGTCACCAATCTATAGAGCAATTGCTCTTTGGAACTTTATTCCCAGTGAACTTTCTCTTATAAAAAACTCTTCTTCCCTTTGCAGAAAAATATTCTCTAAGGCTTCAATTAATTTCGTTTTTTTTCTTTATTTCTTTATTCATTTTGCTTCATCTATTTTTTCCGCTGTTCTTTATATAGTTTTTTTTTCTTTTCTCCTCTCTTATTATGTTTAATTAGATTCAAACCCTGTTGTTTAATAATATAATTAATGGTTGGAATATTAATAAATTACAGGACATTTTCAGTTTTGATAAAATTAAGTCAAAGGTTATTGTGTAGCAGTTGTTTGTTTTTTGTTTTTTTGTTGTTGTTCTTTCTTGCACTGTGTTTATATTTTTGAAATATTGTTGTATTTTTTTTCCTTCCCTGATTTGTTTTGTGTAGATTTTGTGATTGATACGACGTCCTCTACAAGCTATGCTTCTTGGGACCTCTAGCGCTTAAGTGTATTTATTGTAGTATTTAATAAATTGAATAATTGTTTGGGGAAAAGAGGGGCGTCAGAGGGGGGTTATTTGCTCTTCTTTCACTTTTATCACTTAAAAAGGGCTAAAACCCTTTGAATTTCCAATTGGAAGAGCCCTTTGCTAAGCATCCGCGAATAACACTTCATTAAAAACCTTTTATGCCCCCAGGTCATGACTTACAGACTTTATCCTAAGTACTGTGGAGGGAGTGTCCTGCTTAAGGATATAATTTCCTGAACTTTCAACTGCGTTAAACAAAATGGCTATCTCAAAATTTTTATTGGATGTGTTTGTGGAAATGGTGGGCGTGGAAGGGATGTTAGTTGCCTTCCAATCACTTTTGACTAGTAAAAAGAGCACTAGCCATTTCAATTTCCAATCGAATGAGCCCTTTTTGAAGTTTCTAGACAATGCTGTCTATAAAAATCATATATACCCCCAAGTCATAACTTACAGCCCTTGCCTTGAGAGCTCAGGGGAGGGGTTGTCATCCATAAAGACTTGTAAAGATTGTCATCA
>NW_028297907.1:0-9079 GCF_049724085.1 Artemia sp. Qi Xiang Cuo
TGTCAAAACACTTTGACACAACAAATAAATCGACCTTGAAAATACATCAAAGTGGGAAAAATCCTGTTTTTTCATTCTCAGTGACAAAAACCCTAAAAAGATGCATAAATTATGTGTAATCCATATTTATTATGCCCTTCCTAGTCACAACCCCTGCTTATGTACATGGGTTTTGATTAACCTTTACTCCCTGTGTATTCAAGACGGGGTTATCAGTTGTTTCGAGTAAGCTAGGAATAAATCAAGACAAAATTTGCATTTTTAAAACTAATTTTTTTTGTGAAATTTAATACACTTTTTCAAGTTCTGTAGAACTTGAGAATATAATGAGAATCTAAGTTCATATTGGTAACCTAGGGTTTTTCCAAGTTTATCAAAGTTGAGCATTTCTTTGGATGGGCGAAAGGGTGAAAATGATTCTAGGGGAATAAAATAGTCTCTGGAACAATTCCTGGAAGTTTCTAGTAGGGAGGCCTCAGTAGACACCACGGGGATCGTGTGCTGCCATCTATAATTGAGTCTAGTGCTGATGGGATATAACTTATTCAAGGATTATTGATCGAGTCTAATGTGGTCAATGCCCTCTTTTTCAAGGTCGATTGATTTGCTGTTTCTAAGTGTAATGACTCCGGGGCGAAGTTTGCATATGCACATTAACAGGAAGAGATGTCTTGACCAACTCGAGGGGAAGTGGATTTCTGACAAATTGGTTTATATAAGCAAAGATGGTGAATTATTGATCCACAAAAGGGGAAGTAATTTGTTGTTTCTAAGGGGACTTGTTGATCCACCAAAGGGGAATTTATTTGTTGTTTCTAAGGGGAATAATTCATCCATGAGGGGAATTTATTTGTTGTTTCTAAGGGGAATTATTGATCCACGAAAGGGAAATTAGAAATGACATCACTTGTTTCCTAGGAATTATGCGGGACTCTAAAGAGATAGAAATTCCATTTTTAAATATGGCTCCTCTGATCCTTAGTGACAGAGATAAATTAATATTCTATTTTTAAATATGGCGTCTCTGATCTTTAGGTCAAAGAGATAAATTAATATTCTTTCGAAGCCATAATAGTGTAAGTAGGAACACCTTAGAGATGAAGAGATTAACGCAGGAATTTTTCCCGGAGAATTTCAAATGTGAAAGCGAAGGGACACTAAAACAAAAGGAACACGTAAAAATTACGTTTAGGGATTTTTTGGGCGAAACCATTTGAGACATTTTAGAAGATGATTTAGGCGAAACAGTTTGAGACATTTTAGAAGAGGATTTGGGCGAAACAGTTTGAGAAATTTTAGAAGATGATTTAGAAGATGACTCAGGGTTAAACTTGGTGGTCGTTATAATAAAGAAGTTCCATTTGAACAATGTTGTAAGGTCCCCTACCCCAACTCCAGAGACCACCCATCCCCCCGGGCCTCCAAAGGTCTCCTGGCGCCCAAAGGCCTCCCGGGTCCGCCATTTTTTAAAATACTTTTTTTGAGCACTTGAGACACATCAGGGCCCCCCACACTTCAAAAGGCTTTATTATATCTTTTCAGAACAAATTCTTTATGTAATATCCTTAGTTAAACCAATTTTCCACTTCAGCTCAGATTTTTCTCAAAGAGATGAAAAATTTAAAATACTGTTCCAAATTTTTCCCATACAACACACATAACCATCCAAGAAACATCCATAAAAGTGATAAAAATCCTGTTTTTTTCATTCTCACTGACAAAAACCAGAAAAAGAGACATAAATTGATGCTGACATCCATGAAAAACACCACATAAATTGACCAACACACATAACCATCCAAGAAAGTGAGAAAATTCCTATTTTTTCAAGCAAGAAAAAATCCTGTTTTTCATTCTCAGTGAGAAAAACCATAAACCACTTGGTTCGTACGGGAGTCGGACCCCCCTTTCTACTTACTTAACACTCGAAAATTTCTCTTAGAAATAATTTTTTCATCAGTGATAGCACTTTTTCTGTTCGAACTAGCAAGTTTTCTACCAAAGATACCAAATTTTTTCTTAGAAGTAAAAATTTTTTGATTGTGAACAACTTTTTTGTCAGAAGTAGCAAGTTTTACTTAAAACTAACAAATTTTCTCATCAATTTAACAACATTTTACCTTAAAACTAACCTACTCTTACTTAACACACACAAATGTCTCTTAGAAATAATATTTTTGGTCAATGACAACACGTTTTCAGTTCGAACTAGCAAGTTTTCTGATGGTAACTTTTCTTTGATGGTATTAACAACTTTTCTGTCAGAAGTAGCAAGTTTTGATTAACACTAACAAATCTTCTCTTCAAAGTAAGAACATTCTTCCTTAATACTACCAAACGTTTACTTAACACTAACAGATTTTAACTTCGAATCATCAACTTTTTCCTTAATACTAACAAACCTTTACTTAACACACCCCAATTTCTCTTAGAAGTTATTTTTTTCATCAGTGATAACACGTTTTCTGCTAAAGATACCAAATTTTTTCTTAGAAGTAACAATTTTTTGATTGTGATAACAACTTTTCTCTCAGAAGTAGCACGTTTTGCTTAACACTAACAATTTTCTCATCAAAGTAACAACATTTTACCTGAAAACTAACATATTCTTACTTAACACACACAAATTTCTCTTAGAAATAATATTGTTCGTCAGTGATAACACATTTTCATTTCAAACTTGCCATTTTTCTGTCAAAGATATCAAATTTTTTCTCAGAAGTAACTTTTCTTTGATTGTGTTAACAACTTTTCTGTCAGAAGTAGCAAGTTTTGATTAACACTAACAACATTCTTCCTTAATACTACCAAACGTTTACTTAACACTAACAGATTTTCACTTCGAATCATCAACTTTTCCTTAATACTAACATACTTTTACTGAACAAACTCAAATTTCTCTTAGAAATAATATTTTTCATCAGTGATAACAAATTTTCTGTTCGAACTAGCAGGTTTTCTGTCAAAGATACTTTTTTTTTCTTAGAAGTAACAATTTTTTATTTTGATAACATGTTTTATTTCAGACGCAGTATGTTTTTTGTTAAATATATTTATTGTTTCTTAAAAGTAGCAAGTTTTCTGTCAAAGATAACAAATGTTTCTTAGAAGTAACGAATTTCTTCTAACAGCACCAAGTTTTCCGTCAAAGATAACAAATCTTCTATTCGGAGTATGAACTTCTTCCCTAATACCAACAAACCTTTACTTAACACATCCCAGTTTCTCTTGGAAGTCACATTTTTTCATCAGTGATATCACGTTTTCTGCTTGAGCTTGCAAGTTTTCTCTCATAGATACCAAATTTTTTTCTTACAAGTAGCAATTTTCATTATGATGTCAAGTTATCTGTTAGAAATAACATCCTCTTACTGAACACACACAAATTTCTCCTAGAAATAATATTTTTCATCAATGATAACCACTATTTTGTTAGAAATAACAAGTTTTAAGTCAAACGTACCAAATTTTTCTTGGAATTAACAATTTTTTCGTTGATGACAACAATTTTTCTGTCAGAACTAGCAAACTATCCCTAACACTAACAAATCTTCGCATTAAAGTAACAACTTTTTCTTAATACGAATAAACTTTTACTTAACACTATCAAATTTATCGTAGAAGTAACAGGTTTTTAACAAGTTTTTTTTCAAAGTTTGGTTTCTTTACGTTTAAGTTAGGTTCATCTAACCTCGAAAACCATAGGTTGGGTTAGGTTAGGTTAAGTATAAATAAATATTAATAAATAAATAGAAACATTTCTCCATGTTTAAGTGGTTTCTCTATATTTAAGTTAGGTTCATCTAACCTCCAAAACCATAGGTTAGGTTAAATTAGGTTAGGTATAAATTAATATTAATCAATAAATAGAAACATTTCTCCATGTTTAAGTTAGGTTAGGTTAGCTTATCATGAGCGCCTAATTTTGCGTAAATATGATAGAAGCCCCTGTAATAACTGGTTAACCCTAGGAATGACCTAATTCCTGTGACGTCACTTGGTGGTTCTATTTTCTTTATAGCTTCAAATTTTTGTGCTTGTGGTTTCACTCCTTTCGTGGAGACTCGAAACCCTAACAAGTCACATTCTTCCGAGAAAAATTGGGTTTTATCAATATTAAGCCTTAGATTAAATTTTATGGCCTGTTTTAAAGTTAGTTCAATATGTTTCAAATGTTTTTCAAAGTTCCCTGAAGTATATATTGTCAAGTCATTTACTTTCATCCCACAAAACTGTTATTTTCATCCCACAAGTTTTTTGGAACCTTTTATTCGACTAACTAGAAAAAACATTCCTTTTATCTTCGGCCCAGAACAAAGCGTAGCCTTTGAAAAATTAAAGACAGAATTATTAAATCCAGATAGTATTTTTCTAGAATTTCCTGAGGAAGACAAAGAATTTTACCTTGTCACGGAAGCCTCGGAAAAAATTTTTGCTTCAATTTTAATCCAACAATGCAAAACAACTGATAGATTTCGAATAGTGGCATTATATTTAATGGTTCTTAATGGCGCATCCTCTAGGTTTGATAACCACAGGGAACTTTTTGCCTTAGTACAAAGTCTAAAGCACTTCCAAAAGGGATATTTATGGTCCGCGAGAACTCACATATTTGTAGACTGTGCTGCTCTAACATATTTTAAGAGATCCAAAGATCTTCACTCAAAATTATATAGAATTACGGTCTCTTAGACAACGGTTTGTATACTTATCACAACATTAGCAGTAGTTCAAAATATCCTCTCTGACCTGTATAATATTATTTTGGTGCCCTAAGAGTAAAGTGCTTAGAAAATATATGTGAATTTGTTTATTAATAAAATGTATATATATACAACAATGTCTTTATTCTTCACTATAGATTTGTTATTTTTCGGTGAAAAGGCAACTATCGTGAACCACTAGTGCTGGCAAATTATTTGAATTCACTGCATATTGATATTGATTGGCTGCAAAGTCAGGATCACATTTTCTACTGTATAATTTCCTTTCACTCTTTTCATATCTCTTTGTATAGTAAATGATACTATTCGCATTCATATTATGAAATTCACGAGTTTCAATTTGTCTATTTGAAGCAATATCACATACAGTGTTTTCAAATGGTGTATCATATTCAGTAAATGCCAAATAAAAATCACTACGTTTATAGTCATAATAGGCAGTGTCGTCACAACGATGACGTAGAAACCAAATTGTCTTGTTACCCCAATAGTTGAATTGTAGACATGATTTTTCCAGCTAGAATAATTAAATCCACCACGATACCAATCTTGTAGAAATAAACTAAAATTATCTGTGTGGTTCTTTTCAATCATAGCAGGTTAAGTATTCTCCCACTGGTCACATTTGTCATAGTGACAATTGGAGCACAGATGTCCTCTAGGGTGAGAGTCACAAATCTCTTCAAGACATGAGTTACATCCTTTAATTTGTACTGCATAGCCTCTATGTAATTTACAAGGATTACATAATTTGCACTTTTCATTATAGTCATTAATTCTCACTTTGAGTCCAACTGCCAAGAGTGTACATGCATAGTGGACATGTATAGAACATTTTTTTGGTTTCCGATGTCAACTCTCTCACAGCTAAAACGAAACTAATCATCCTCGTTCAATAAATTCATGGGGGATGTAAGGTGAGAGGAGTAACTGTGACGTCACCTCTTTTGAATGGGGGGGGGGAAGCCATCTACATTGAATCTATGGCAATGTTTTCAAAAGTATATCCACGATATTATTCTGCTTCTTTCCAATTAATAAATCAATAAATTGAGTATAAGTATTTGAGTCACATTGACAAAGTTTCACACGATAGTCCAATGGGGGAGAATCAGTTTTCATTATATTGTCAAGTGTTCCCCGAGAGAATATCTTTCATTGAAGGGATAACTCGAGAAAATCATCATCCAAAATCAAATTTTTTTCCATAAACAAAAGATTCGATCTAATTCTCTCTTTCTCGAATTTATTCATTTTTCAATCCTATCACTCTCACCGCTGACTCTAGACTGACCATGACTCGTTAGCCTAACATTCTAACAAAAAGAAAGGGAACCTTTTCGATTTCGAAACAATTTTATTGCACAATCACAACAATAATACTAGACATGTACAGTTAGCGATACAGCTTATTGTCTTCGATATGCTTTACTAATGCACTTAAAGAACATTGAAGTCTATTCACATGCGCTATATCAACTTTTGCAGCGAAGCATAATTGATCCTCCATTTTAAATTTGCTCAAGGATATCACATATCTTGCATATACTTCATCCCATTCCAGACAAAGTCGTGATCCTCTCGTGATTTCCACCGCAATGTTTGGGGCTCTTGTATTATTGCTACCAACTTCTAATAGGGTAAACACTCAGCACAAATATATCCAAATGAGTAAAGTCAAACTGTTCTCACTCCTTTGAATTCTATTCACACACTAATAAAAACTATAGCAAAAATCCTTTCCTTATATTCTCCGCAATCCTGTCCCGCTAATATTTTAGACCCCCTGATTGGCTCAGAAGGAGACACGTGATCCTGTTCCCGTTCAACTCGTCGATCAATACATTCCCCCACCGATTATGTAAATCAATTTCTCAGAAATCCACTTCCCCTCTTGTCCTAGTCGATTACGCAATCAAGTTCTCAGAAATTCACTTCCCCCTCGGTTACGCAATCAATTTCTCAGAAATCCACTTCCCCTTCGCTTATGTAATCAAGTTCTCAGAAATCCACTTCCTCCTCTTGTCCTAGATCAATACATCTCTTCCCGTCAATGCGCATGTGCAAACTTCGCTCCGGAGTCATTACACCTAGACGAACAACAACAAATAAATCGACCTTGAAAAAGGGGGCCGTTGACCCCATTAGACTCGATCAATAATCCTTGAATAAATTATATCCCATCAGCGTTAGACTCAATTGTAGATGGCAGCGCGGTGTTCTTTCTGCGCTGGTACTATCATTCCTACTCATATCGTTCTTTAATTAGGCAGCGCGCTATGAAAACAAAATTTAATTATATTATATATTTGAAATCAGCATAAAAATCCGATTGTTTTGATATATAGCTATTGGTATCAAAATTCTGTTTTTAGAGTTTTGGTTAGTATTGAGCTGGCTAGCTCCTTACTTACAGTTCGTCACCGCATACTTTTTGATAAGACTTGTTGTATAGGCCATCTAAATTGTACACATTTGTCAACAATAAAATGTTAGGTTGGATCTCTGAGTTTTTCTTGAACGTTATTGATCATTTTAGGATTAACGACAAAGACGTGATCCTTTCGTGATTTCCACCGCAATGTTTGGTGCTCTTGTACTATTATCATCAACTCCACTATCAACGTCTAATAGGTTAAACATTCCACTCATCGCCATCACAAATATATATCCAAATGAATAAAGTCAAATTGTTCTTCTTCTCACTCCTTTAATTCTATTCACAGACTAATAAAACTATAGCAAAAATCCTTTCCTTATATTCACCCCGCCGCTAATATGTAACCGACTCGCTGATTGGCTGAGAAGGAAACACGTGATCTAACTGTTTCCGGGAAACTCATAACATTTGGCTCGAGCAACAACAACAAATACTATTTCTGGACACCATGACATTCACGATCGATTACGCAATCAAGTTCTCGGAAATTCACTTCCCCCTCGAGTCCTAGATCAATAACATTGTTCCCGTTAGAATTCAATGCGCATGTGCAACCTTCGTTCCGGAGTTATTACACATAGAAACATCAAATAAATCGACCTTGGAAAAAGAGGTCATTGACCCCATTAACCACGTGTTCTCCCTAATGACTCTATGCCCATATATGGTGTGGGGTCACGAGTACTAGGGTCACCTCTACTGAGGTTTTTATGGAAGAATTTTTCATATAAAATTCAGGGGGGAGGCTCATTCCATTGGAAATCAGATGTTCTAGTGCCCTTTTTAAGATTCAAAAGTGATTAGAGGGCAGCTATCCCTCCACGTCCTTTTTTCTCAAATGCATCCCATCCAAGTTTTAAGATAGCCATTTTGTTGAAACCATTCCAAGGATAAAATAACAGAAACTTCGGAGTTGACACCCCCCCCCCGCCCGAGCCTGGGGTTAAGTGTTGTAAGTCATGCCCGGGGATATACAAGGATTTTATGGAAGGAGTGGTCATATCAACCCCCATAAGGGCTCATTTGATTGGCAATTGAAAGTTCCAGTACCCTTTTAACCGTCAAAATTGATAGGAGGATATCTAGACCCCTCCCCATGCTCTCTGTTTTCAAAATGTATCCAACTAAAATTTTAACATAGCTTTTTTGTTCTAAATGGCCCAAAGATCAGACAACATAACCTTTGGGGTCTACACCACCCTCAGAGACCAGGAGCAAGAGCTGTAAGCTACACCCACGGGATATACAAGGTTTTTATAGAAAGGTTGGTCGTGAATAATCTAGAGCGGGTTCAAATAATTAGAAATTGAAATCTGTAGTTCCCTTTTTAAGAGTCAAAAGTAATCAGAGGGCAACTAGCCTCTTTTACGTCCTCTTTTCCCCAAATACATCCGGTCGATTTATTGATATAGTGATTTTCTTGAAAATATACCAAAGATTATATAAAAAAAAACCTGGGCCTGACACAACCCCTCAGGACATAGGGGTAATTATTTTAAGTTATCCCAAGGAGGATGTAATATTTTATATAAGGCTTGGTTGTATAGAGTTCAGAGCGGGTTCATTCAGTTGGAAACTGAAAGGTTAAGTTCCCTTTTTAAGACTCAAAATCGACTGGAGGGAAACTAGCGCCCCCCTTCATATACCCACATACATTATACATTATACCCACATCGATCTCTACTATAAAAATGTCAAGCCTTCCAATCTCTTCTTGCCGTCCATCCTTGCTCTGGACGTATATTACCATTCGTCTGAAATAAACCATTGCCAACTTGACCATAATCCAAGCTTACACCCCAAACTCACCCGGAGTTACCAAGAAGCCGAAGAAATCTACACCTAACTCCAACACATCGTTGACATTGTTCCCAAGAAAGATGTTCTCTTCATGATTGGGGACTTCAACGCCACT
>NW_028297908.1:0-9078 GCF_049724085.1 Artemia sp. Qi Xiang Cuo
GTACATAGGCTGTTGAATAAAATATGCAAAGTCGACATAGCTTTATTTCATTTTTTAAGGTTGATTTAGACGAGGTTACGTGCGCGCACGTAACATCATCTAAATTAAACTTAAAAAATGAAATAAAGCTATGTCGACTTTGCATATTTTATTAAACCATGAAATACTAAAGTTAACTTCTCAAATAATAAATCCCAGGAACCTAACACCAACGAAAATCTAAAAAACCTAGGTCTGAAAACCCTAAACAGGTAATTAACTATTCTAATTCATGATTTCAGGCACGTAAAACCACAAAATACTAAAGTTAACTTCTCAAATAATAAACACCATGAGTCAAACATACACGAAAACCTAAAAAATCTATGTCTGAAAACCCTAAACAGTTAATTAAATATTCTAAATCATGATTTCAGGCACGTAAAACCACAAAATACTAAAGTTAACTTCTCAAATAATAAACCCCAGGAGTCAAACACACACGAAAAACTAAAAAACAATGTCTGAAAATCCCAAAACACACAATTAAATATTCTAATTCATGATTTCAGGCACGTCAAATACGAAATACTAAAGTTAACATTTCAAATAATAAATCTCTGGAACCTAACACACACTAAAATCTAAAAAAACTAGTTCTGAAAACCCAAAAATCTAATTAACTATTCTAATTCATGATTTCAGGTACATAAAACCACAAAATACTAAAGTTAACTTCTCAAATAATAAACCCCAGGAGTAAAAAACACATTAAAACCTAAAAAAACTAGATCTGAAAATCCCCAAACAGCAAATTAAATATTCTAATTCATGATTTCAGGCACGTAAAACCTTAAACTACTGAATTTAACTTCTAAAATTCTAAACACCAGGAGTCAAACAAACACTAAAAAATAAAAAAAATATTTCTTAAAAACCTAAAAATAAAATTAACTATTATATTTCATTTTTTCAGGCTCTTAAAAAAACAAAATAATAATGTGAATTTCTCAAATAATAAACCCCCGGAGTAAATCACACACTAAAATATAAAACACCTAAGTTTGAAAATCCAAAAACTGCCAATTAAATATTCTAATACCTAATTTCAGGCACGTCAAATACTAAAGACTAAAGTTAACTTCTGAAATAATAAATACTAGGAACCTCACGCCCACGAAAATCTAAAAAACCTAGGTCTGAAAACCCAAACAGCTAATTAACTATTCTAATTCATGATTTCAGGCACGTAAAACCACAAAATACTAAAGTTAACTTCTCAAATAATAACCCCAGGAGTCAAACACACACGAAAATCTAAAAAACCTAGGTCTGAAAATCCCTAAACAGTCAATTAAATATTCTAATTCATGATTTCAGGCAAGTGAAACTATGAAATACGAAAGTTAGCCTCTCAAATAATAAATCCCAGGAACCTAACACCCACGAAAATCTAAAAAACTAGGTCTGAAAACCGAAACAGCTAATTAACTTTTCTAATTCATGATTTCAGGCACGTCAAATCACGAAATTTAAAAAACCTAGGTCTGAAAACCCTAAACAGGTAATTAACTATTCTAATTCATGATTTCAGGCACGTAAAACCATAAAATGCTAAATTTAGCTTCTCAAAAATTAAAGCCAAAGAGTAAAACATCCATGAAAATCTGAGAAACCTATGTCTGAAAACCCTAAGCATCTAATTAAATATTCTATTTCATGAATTCAGGCTCGTAAAAACACAAAATACTAAAGTTAGCTTCTCAAATACTAAATTCCAGGAGTCAAACACACATGAAAACCTAAAAAACTAGGTCTGAAAATCCCCAAACAGCCAATTAAATATTCTAATTCATGATTTCAGGCGCGTCAAATACGAAATACTAAATTTAACTTCTCAAATAATAACTCCCATGAACATAACGCCCACGAAAATCTAAAAAAAAAGGTCTGAAAACCCAAACAGCTAATTAACTATTCTAATTCATGATTTCAGGCACGTAAAACCACAAGATACTAAAGTCAACTTCTCAAATAATAAAATCACGAAATACTAAAGTTTACTTCTCAAATAATAAACGCCGGGAACCAAACACCCACGAAAATCTAAAATCCCCTTGAGGTAGATCCCGTTTATTTTCGATTCTGAGCATTTTTGGTTTTCCCTCCTAAATTAACCCCCCCCCTCCCCTGCCCTCAGACATAGGGGAATGAATGGCCACTGAGCCATACCCTTGTGGCAGATTCCCGGTTATTTTCGATTCAGAGTATTTTTGGTTTTCCCTCCAAAATTGACCCCCACCCTAGCCAGCCCCGCAGAAAAGGAGGAACGAAGGGCCACTGAGCCTTGCCCATGAGACAGATCCCATTTATTTTCGATTCTGAGTATTTTTGGTTTCCCTCCAAAATTGACCTCCTCCCCCTCCCCTGCCCTCAGAAATGGAGGAACGAAGGACCTCTGAGTCTTGCCCATGAGACAGATCCCGTTTATTTTTGATTCTAAGTATTTTTGGTTTTCCCTCCAAAATTGACCCCCCCACCTCTCCTGCCCCTCAGAAATGGAAGAACAAAGGGAACGTTAGATCCTATTTTAAATTGACAATACTTATCAAACATCACTTGTGTATTATACAGACCACATCGGAAAGGTAAAGCATTATTCACACTCCTATTATTCAAAACATTAATTAATATCTTTCATAGTGTCCAATTTGCGAATCCCTTTTTGCAAAAATGTCAAATACTCACTTTCTTTGAAAAACTAAACCAGACTATATCCACCAAACCAGACTATACCCACCAAACCTGTCCTTGCTATAGCTTCCATAGAATTCCATATGCCATGTGAGGGAGCTCTGAATCTCTTTGAAAAGGTGTAGAGGGGCATCAGAATTCCTTGCTATAGGGGCATCAGAATCCATAAGTACATGCTCTGGAAAGGTGCCATGGAATGTAAAGGTCCAGAAACTTATAGTTGATCCAGAAACTTGTCTGGTTGGTTCAGAAACATACCTGGTTGGCTAAGAAAGCCGTCTGGTAGGTTTTGTATTATTCCATATGCAATTGACATCAATAGCAGTATTTAGTCTGGTAATCATTGATATAGGGGCATCAGACTAACGTTTAAATTGCTATAGGAGTATCAGAATCCATAAGTACATGCTCTGGAAAGGTGCCATGGAATGTAAAGGTCCAGAAACTTATAGTTGACCCAGAAACTTGTCTGGTTGGCCCAGAAACATACCTGGTTGGCCAAGAAAGCCGTCTGGTAGGTTTTGTATAATTCCATATGCAATTGACATCAATAGCATTAATTAGTCTGGTAATCAACCATGGAAAGCTGCCATGGAACGTAAAGGCCGCAAATAATACAGGAAGGAACATAAAGGCGGCAAATTCAATATGTACATACTACTAACGCTATAGCGTTGCCTCTGAAACCTCAGGGAAGCAATTTTTCAAAATGTATTTGTGTTATATCATCTTGTCGACAGATAAGTGTGTTGAATCATCATGCATATAATAATTCATTTTAACACATAAGTTACTAAGGGATACAGTTCACTCTTTAATATATAATACCCCAGAAAAGCAACTTAGGATGACAATTTTTTCTCATTTGGCTGTTTTTTTTCCGAACACGTTTTTTTAACTTGTGGTTACTATGGACTGTTGTTCATTTTTTAAAAGGTTGCAGTTGTAGTTGCAACTATGATAGTTAAATGTATAAGAATAATATAATCCAAATATAAAATTTATAAATTATTCATCTACAAGCGAATATAAATTCTACAAATATAAATTTGAATAAATTATGTAAATACTAGGAATCCTTTATCCCATGAAAGCTATGCACTTAGTTTATATACATTTGCTCAATTCCTAGAGTAACCTCTTTCAGATAGGGGACCCAGGGCTGGATTTAAATCTTTGACGCTTCAAGGCCTAAGCGTTTTTGTCGCTGTTTTTGCGAAGTTTTCGGGGAAATCCCCGAAAATTTTGGGACAGTCGAAGCACTGAACAAAACGCAACTGATGAGCCGAAAGTAATAACAGAGAGAGGTGATACTGAACTCTCAGCCACCAGTCTTGGAAGACATCTAACAGTTTATAAGCAACCACGGGATTCCTGTGTTGTTTTAAAATTACTTTTCTGTGAGTAGGCAACGCGGCAGCGGAGAGCACTTTGACGATAAATCAAATCAGTCCATTGTTTTTTTTTTTAAGAAAAAAAACCACTCGGTAATAATTTATTGCACCCCTAAGCCCAGGCTTAGCGGGAAAATACAGGCTTGAGGGGACCCGCGGTTAATGACCATCAGACTGGAATTGTCAGACTTCACGCTTTCAGACTGGAATTGTTTTGCAGTTTAGTTTTTACTGCACCCCAAAAAAAAAAAAAATTGTCATAAAATATGATGATGGAAAAGGCAATTTTCTCAAGTTTAGGCCATGTGAAACCACGCCCTATTACCAACAATACTTACGTGATAAAAATAAGGGATTAGAAAGAACGGTGATACAAAAGGAGTGATTATCCAATAGGCTTCAATAGGTAATTTTTTCTGCCAATCCAGTTTTTATAGGCAAATATGAAAAAAGTTCCTAGTGTCACCGATGCTTCAACGAAGGGTCAAGTCATCTTTACATATACTCCCCCACAAATCACAAACAGTGCTGTCCATTCTGGCCTTTACAGCATCGTCCACAATTATTCAAAATAATTCCACTTCCAAAAATTTCATATTTCTGTCTCAACAACGTAAAAAAAAAAAAGATTCAAAACAGTTATTCCCGAATCTTCAAGTAAACGATGATCAGTGCTTGATGTTACAAAAGATTGAGAAATAACAATTTTGGCCAAATTTCTTTTAGGGCCTAAGCTATATTTCAACAAAAATACCACATTCGAAGCCCGCAAGAAATGACTGACTATGAACTTTCTAAGCCAGTGTCAATTCAGAGTTCAAAGTGTAAACATCTAAATTGGATATTGCATGGACTTTATTAATTCAGTAAGTTTTATGTGGAGAATCACAAAATTTTGCAATATGGATTATAGTTACGTAAAATCTTTACAGTTTGAACTCGAATTATTTCAGTGATAATATTGGAGAAATAAATAGGGCATCCAATATTTAGAGGCAATTACGCTGCGACTGAGGTGGGGAAAGAAAAGTAAGCAGAAGAGGGGTGGAGAATTGGCTGCAAAAGCCGTGGTACCCGCTGGGCTTGCCCCTTAAATTGCGGGGACAAGGTAGACAGCCTTCAACGCTTCCCTAACTTCTCTCGCAAGGAAACCACCAGAAAAATAATGAATGAATTAAAATGGTTACTGGCGCTTTTGCTTAATTTCCAAAGCGTTTACTATTCCTTTGGATTGGGAACACCCTATTCTAACCACAGCACTCCGTTGAGTGCAACATTTATTTTTTCACCTATGATTTCCCCCTAATTAGTTCAATATTCATTTAGCATTTGAACGAGCAAGACGTATTGTGAGCCCGGAAGGGATGAAGAAAATTTGCATTATTGTCCGGTGCTGAATTTTGGTCAGCAAAACGTTGAGAAAGGAATTGATGATGGTTAAGAAGTTTGTTGCGGAGTTTTTTGACGTTGATGATATCGTGAAGGCAAAGAAATGGCTTGGGTTCAAGGTATATCCAGAAGCTTCATTTCAGAAGCGAACTGGATCGAAAGCGTCACTTAGCCATCTAGGTGATATTCTGGACTTTATCGAGAATGGCGATACACACGATTTCGACATCCCAGTATTTGTTATTCTAAGCCCCAATGAAGTGCCATCGATACCAGCCACAACTTATTCTGCTCTTTTTTCGAGAATGAATGAGCTGCATGTGCACTTAAAGAAAATTTCCAACGAGTTCGATGCATATTCCATCCATTTCCCACCACTACCACAGTCTGGAGCCAGCACCTCGAAACCAGCCGATAGCCACTCTACTATTGTTGTCTCTAAATTGCCACCGTCCATTAGTGATCCAAAAAGCGGTAAGGATTTTATCGATCAACTAAGTGGTCATGATTCGATTGCTAGTGTTCGGCCGTTGGGTGACAAACTTTCTGTGAATATTGAGAAATCTGTAGCCTCTGATTTCTGTGAGTCTGTGAAGTCTGTTGTTTCGAGTGCTGGCACGAAGATTTTGCAGAAGCGGTACCTCGGAATAGTAAAAGAAATCCCGCTGTCATTTAGTGATAGTGAATTCAAAATGCATCTAGGAGTCGAGGATGCAAGTCGATTTGGGTCGTCCCAAACAATCAAGCTAGTCTTTTCGGACTCGTTCGGTAAAAGTGACGCTATAAAATATGGTTTGAAAATCGGATACGAGACTTTCAGCGTTTATGACTTTATAAGTGTACCACGTTGTTGCTTTAAGTACAGGTCTCCTGATCACGTTCTAAACGAATGCAACAGTCAAGTAGAAAAAAGTGCGCGCTGTGCTGGCAATCACTCTTCTTCGAAAGATGCGCCCTGTGCCAACAGCCCTAATTGTGCGAACTGCGGCGGGTCACACACTTTATACAGTCTACTGTGTCCAGTACTCAAGTCTTTTATTGCGGCCGGTGTGAAAAAATAATGTTGCAAAAAGTGGGAATCACGTTGCGTTTGTGAATGCTGCACGGTCTACGTTTGGTAGACCTTCTAGAGGCCTCGCCTGTATTTTGAAACGCAGTTCTGTTTCATCCAAGACGCCAGTGCTGTTCCACAGTGAAGAAAACATCTTGGCCATGCGAATTGTCGATTTGGTATTTATTAATGTATATTTTCCTTGTGATCGTAAATCTGTTCAGTAACTGAATGAGTTTGCCAAGACTTGCAGTGTTTTGAAAAAAGTGACAGAATCTGCATTATCTTTTGGTTACCAAGTTTTTGTCGCTGGGGATTTTAATTCTGATTTATTGAGTTCAAACCTCCGATCAGATATGGTTTTTCAGTCTTTATCCGAGTTTCAACTACTGGATAAGAATCGTTCATTTTCATATATCCATCATTATGGGAGCCCATACTAATATAGATCACGTTCTTTGTTCTCCAAATTTATCAGTTTCAATTCTTTCTGTTCACGAAACAGAAAGTGATATAGATCACCTACCAATTTCCTTTTCGCTTGATATCTCTCTGTCACCAGATTTTTCACGCGTGAATCGTAGATGGTTTACCAGGCGAAATTGGAATAAGGCTAATTGGTCGCTCTACATTTCTACTCTTACAGATCTTTTGTCTACTATAAAAGTTCCTTTTCAGCTACTTCAGGTTGGATCTAAATTTGTAAAGATAAGAATTTTTGAACAAATATTATTTTTGATATTATATCATGCATGAAGGAAGCCGAAAGATTGGCCGTTACCGAGGAACGTGTAAAATTTAATACGCGGAAGCCTGAAAAATCGTGGGACCCAGGTCTAAAAACAGTAAAAAATAAAGCCAAATTTTGGCTGCGTATATGGGTTTCTTGCGGACGGCCACTTACGGCGTAGTAATTGAGCTTAAACAGAAAACTAAACTAGAGTATAAAAAGTATTTTACATTAGAAATTTACATTCTATGACATTCCCGACAAGTAATTTACATTAGAAAAATGTTGTAAATTCAGATAAAATTGATGATTCTTTTTCATCGAGTACCCCAATTAGCCCTGCAGCCTGATGCAAATGTTACAATTAGATTTTTAACACCGTAAACCATCTCGTTCATGCTACATTTATGAAGCTTCTTAATTCTGCACTTCCTACCTCACTCCGCCAGAACCAGATCCTCCCAGTTCATTTATATTCGGTGGTACTAGCTATAAAGAAGCTCAAGTCAAGTTCTACTGATGGTGATGGAATAAGTGCCAAACACCTAAAGGTTGATTGTCCAGCTCTTGTACAACATCTACAACTTCTTTTCCAAATGTGTTTATGTACCTTGGTTGTGCCTGAAAGTTTTTGTGCGGAGCATTTACCTCAATTTTGAAAAAAAGAAAAATTCCTACTGAGTGTGCATCTTACAGGCCAATAACGGTTTCCTGCAATATAAGTAAAATTTTCGAGTATCTTTTTCCCCCTTCAGTTAACTCTTCCGCATATTTCGGTGAAAACCAGATCGGGTTTTCAGCTGGGGTAGGTTGCCAGCAAGCACATCGAGTTTCGGCGAATGTTCTTACTGAGGCGACTAAAAATGGATTCGAGTTACGTTTATGCGCCTTGGATCTCTCCAAGGCCGTTGACACCGTTACCCATTCCCAAGTTATTTTTCCCTTTTTAGTCACGGTATTAACATTTCGGTAATTTTCTTCTTAGATATTGGTATTCTAATTCTTTTTTGCGGACTAAAACGGACATGAGTGATGCCGAAAGCAAAATTCCAGTGCGGGGTGGGGTCCCGCAAGGTGCCGTCCTTTCTCCTTCTATTGAAATTTTTTTATATCATCTGTTCTTTCTTCTATCCCATCCACTTGCATTCTTAATTTCGTTAACATCTCTTATCTTGCTTATGCAGATGATATTCTTTTGATCAGCAGGACTAAAAAGGAGCTTTCCGATCTGTTTCAACAATAGCATCTAAACTTCATACCATTGGACTTTCTCTTAATCTTTCAAAGTGTGAATATCTCTCATTTAATAGTAATAATACGACCCTTCTTGTTTGCGGGTCTTTTCTTTCCCGTCGGTTCCTTCTTTCCGGTGGCTGGGTATCAACGTTAGTAAAACATTAAAATTTTTCCGAACGCTCGTCGTCGCTGATTGCAAGAAGAACATTCAGTTAAGTTATTCCAAAATTGTTGCAAATTGAGGTAGATACAATAGAAAGCCTCTTGCTAAATTATATTCGGTTTTTACAGATCACTCGGTTTTGTTTCTCTGGAATTTATCCTATTTTTCACCAAAAAGACATCAGATCAGTTCATTCATATTATTTCCGGTTTTCCCTCTTTCTATTGTATCTGCCACCATGGTCTTCCAGATGTTGGGTCAAAGCTTACGGAACTTGTTGGCAAATTACCCCAGTCTACATATAAGTATCTGCCAGCCCACAGTGGCCTTACTCGTTTGCTAAAGTTTCTGTTCTTTTTTTTGTTGTTTGGTTGTAGCTGCC
>NW_028297909.1:0-9076 GCF_049724085.1 Artemia sp. Qi Xiang Cuo
TAGTGTTGGGCGATATTCAATATCGATATTGATATATCGATATATCAGAGCAAATATCGATATCGAAACAAAAATATCGAAAACGATATTTGAACATATTTGACTATTTTCGGCCTTTTCTGCTACTGGTAAACGTCCTGAAGGAATGATCCAACATAGAAAAATGTTTGGGAAATGGTCAGAAAGAACAATAATGATGTATTTATCCATTGACTCATACATGCTGATACAAAGCATAATGCTGAATCCAAATATATAAAATTCATTCAGTTTAATGTTCCCATAAAAAGGAACGAGCCTGAGAAAATTTGCGTTATTTTTGGGAAAGGAGAGAAACCCCCAAAGAAGTCAAAAAATGTTAAAGAAAAGCATACCCTCAAAGTCAGTTTATCATGGAACCCTACTTGTAAAGATTCTAACCTCCCGTCAGCGTAAATGTAGAATTTTGTATTTTTTGTCGGAATAAAAATCACGGATGCATGTTTATTTATTCCTCTTTCTTTCGCCAGCGTGATCGCATCAATTCAAAGGCCCAAGAATGTTGGGAAAGTGCTTGTTCGAAAGAAAATAACAGTTCTAGTTCCCTTTTAAAGTGACCCGAGATATTGGAGAGCCAATAGCCCCCCTCCCACGGCCTTTTTCCCTGAAAACACCCGATCCCAATTTTGAGATATTCATTTTGTTCACCATAGTTGAAAGATCGAAAAAATGTTCCTCCGGAGATAACCTGACTCCCCGCAACCTGAGGAAAGGGTTTTAAGTTATGAATTTGCCTATTGTTTATTGTTTACGTATAGTATTTTTTATTTGTAAGTAAACAGGCCTTTTTGGGGGAGGGGGAAATTTCTGTGGGACGATTTTTGACAGGTAGAATTTACCATGGGCAGGGAAGTGTCCGGGGCTAGCTCACCAGGGGGAATTTTACACTGGAAACTTGGTCAGAACACCAATATAAAATTTGTCCGACTGTGTTTCTGCCAATTCAGCTTTAGATCTAGAGATGTTACGAGGAACTTGTTATGATCCCCCCCCATGGTAGTCGGAGAAAGGGCTGTCAGTTATTAATTTTTGCTGTTGTTTACGAACAGGTTCTGTTATTTGGAAGTAAATAGACGTGTTTAGGAAGGGAAATTTTGCGCAAGGGGATTTTCCATGGAGAGAATTTTCCATGCACACGAAAGTTCCCGAAGATAAACTTATAAGGAGATATACTACACGGGAGAATTTGCCAGAACTCTTATATCAAATTTATTTTGCTTTCTCTTTGCCGATTCAATTTAACATCTAGAGATGTTCCGGGGATATTATCCGGGGTAAAATTTCAGAGAGGTTTCCCAAGGGGGAAATTTTCCATGGGAAAGTTTTCAGTGGGAGCAATTCTTCGTGGCGGAATTTTTCGCAGGAGATATTCTCCATGTGGAAATTTTTCGCGGGAGAAATTCTTCATCAGAGGATTTTCCGTGGAAGAAACTTTCCATTCGGAGGATGGGATTTCAATGAAAAATTTCCTATTGAATGAGTTTTCCGGCATAATTTGAAAAAGATCAAAAATTAAATGAAAGACAAGTCTTTTTTTCAAATGAAAATAGGCATAAGAGAAATTTCTAGGCAAAATTGTCCATAAGAAAATATCTGGGTGGAATTTTCAGCAGGGACTGATTTGTAGTGATGATTTCCTGGTATTAAATGAAAACAACAAAAAATTAAATAAAAAAAAAAATTTTCAACGGAAACAAGGGAGACATATTGAAACTTGAAACAAAAAGAAATCCTACCGTATGCGAGGGGAGTTACCCCCTCCTTTAAAGAGTTCCAATTATTTAAAAACAAATTCTGAAACACAAGGGCTATTTAATTAGAATAAGAAGCTTGTTTTTAAAATACGGAATAATTTCTGTTCGTTTTATGTTGTAAGGCTAAACCTTACTTTCAGTTGGAAAAACCTGTTTTCTTTTTTTTATTTAATCACTGAAAGGTAGAACAAATGCTCAGGGAAAAAACATTGACATGTTACTGAGTTTGAAAAGCCAAAAGTAGTCAGTAGGTCATCTTTCTTTACCCTGAGCCCGAGTAATTTCAAGTCTAGATTTCTATGATATTCACTCTTGTAATCGAAGTTTGTTTTTATTGCTTGATTTTCTATTATTCAAATTTTAAAAAAATTGTGCAAAACACACTTTTATTATAATTGTTGGTACTTTTCTCTATCAGCCTGTACACATTCCAGAATTTGGATCTACAGGTACGGGGTAGAAACAACCGCTATGCTTGGGAAATAGATAGGATATAATAATAATATTAATATAATAATATATATTGAATCTATAATATGCGTACCATTCAGAATCAGGGATAGCAGATGCGGATAAAGACTCATCGCTTTTAGAGGACAGAAAACGCCAAAGGAGAGAAGGATTAATTTTGGCCCGTGTAGATTCGATATCAGTCATCTTTTTTCATACGTAAAAAGAAACATCATATAAAATCATCAATCATATATATAATTTGGGCTGTATATTTGCACCCTAGGGGGATGGTGGGGGGGGGGTTAAGTATAGCGGTGCTGCATGCAATAAGTAACCTAACCTAAATAAACCAAAATACCAACTAAATATTTATTAAAACATAGCTACAAGGAGGTTTTTACTGAATCGAAGCTAATTGTCTCCGTATACAAACAGCAATAAACCGGTTGTTGTATGATTTTATAGATTCAGATTCTCGAGTGTGTAGTGGCTAACAGATAAGTGCCCTATTTTTTTTTTTTACTTTGCAAAGCCAAGAGTTAATCTGAATAAAAACTGATCAGAAATATCGAAATCGATATATCGATTATCGAATATCGAAAGTAAAAATATCGATATTTCGATATATCGTTTGATCAAATTATCGCCCAACACTAGTTTAAAGGTTCTGCTTGTATTCGGGTTTTTCCCTGTAGCCATTGTCATATTTAAAGCAGAAAATACCCAAGAGTAATGTTTAAACGGTTTAAGAAGGTCAGTATTCGCGTCAAACTTTCATCATCGTTTCCGTTAAAAGATCCAATAATTAATCTATTGCAATTTCCCATATTAATCCCTTTAATCATGCCTTTAGAAGTTTTCATTTATGAGGTCATTATACTAACATATTTTGCAAATCAGCTGCGTCATTCCTGTATTATTGTGGATTAACGTGAAAGAAGGATGTATTCGCATCTTTGTTTTCTAGAAAACTTTGGGAGGTCGTAGTTGTCCAAAAACTAAATAAGAATTTTATTGTAAGGAAATAATACAAAATTTTAGAGAAAAATTGGGACTTTTAAGAGACAACCGGAAGCTCCATCCTGTGCATACATGTCTGATTATAAAATGATTCGAAGCTGCAATCAAGTAACAACCTTGGATACTAAGCTGACCCGACTGGGCTATAATACTGATAATACTTCCCAACTGGGCTATCCTAGGTACGAGTTCAAAGGCAGATATAATCATTCAAAAAAAGATTCCATATATTCTGCTGCTTTTTGTAATAAAGCAAAGGTACTCCTGTATTAAACGTACCCTTTTATATACTGCTAGTTCGGTCAATGCTAATGAAATAAAATAAAATAGGATGAATATATAATAGTTTAGAAACAAATTTGGGCTATATATTTGCACATTAGGGGGTTGGGGGTGGGGGTAAAGCATAGCATATATTATTACGTAACCTAACCTAGGTACCTTCCCCCCTAAACTCCAAAAAACAACAGTTTAAATATCGCACACGCAATGAAAACCACGCTATGCATTGCATTACTCTATAGCGGTGTCTTGAATTAACCCGTCAAAATGGGTTTCTCGTGACCGGTTTCCATTGCACTATATAAAAGACTACGTTTAATACAGGAGTACCAAAACAAAACTAAATGCTTGGACATGTTTCATTTTGAATTAAAAAATTATCGCCGTATTTTCCATTTCTAGGTGGATATTACAAGGTAATAGAAGGGGGGGGGTACTTGTGCATTAAATGGTACACATGAAATAAGTCAAGTTTGGTTAATGCTAATGAAATAAAATAAGATGAATATATAATAGTTTAGAAACAAATTATCGCCGTATTTTCCATTTCTAGGTGGATATTACAAGGTAATAGAAGGGGGGGGGTACTTGTGCATTAAATGGTACACATGAAATATTTCAAGTTTGGTTAATGCTAATGAAATAAAATAAGATGAATATATAATAGTTTAGAAACAAATTTGGGCTATCTATTTGCACATGGAGGTGGGGGGTAAAGCATAGCATATATTAAATCCGTAGCCTAACCTAACCTCGGTGCTTTTTTCTCCCCTAAACCCACAAAAACAACAGTTTAAATGTTGTAAACGCAATAAGCAATCACGCTTTGCCATCCATTTATCTCTTGCAAATGCCCGTTGTACAGTTCCTTGTACAGTATACAGCGATGTGTACCAGATAATGCACAAGTACCAGAAGGATATTTGTGTTGTTTAGACCAACCTAGTAAATTGTTGAACCCCCCTCCAGGTATAATTTCGTGGATATAATAGAGGGTTTCTAAAACAGCTTTAACTTTACCATGAACGTTATTAGTCATGGTAAAAAAATCATGGTCAAATTTTATCAATAGTGCGGAATGTGTTCCCTAGATTTCTTCTAGTCCGAAGATTTTTTTATTTAGTGTCACATTATAAGTATGTGTTATAAGTATGTGTGCGCATAATCAGTAGGTTCATGATCTTTTCGCTCGAAAAATGATCCATGAGACACCAAGAGTAATTTCACAAAATGCGGTTTTCTCTTATTCAACAATCTAGATTATCCAAGCTCTGAAAAGTATAAAGAAAACGGACAGTTTGGATCATAACGGTCTTTATCATAGTTTTTTTTTTAAGTATGATTGTCCATTACATGCACAATTTATATAATTATCCAGTAAGTTTACCGCAGATGATTTCTGGCTCTTCATTCTCGGTGCGAACAAAAAGCTCCTCCCACTTATTTGTGCACTTATTGTCCACTTATTGGTTGAGCCGGCCAAGTGGTTTTGTCAGTACTTGTTCCGTAGGTGATTATTCTTTGTCTACCCATGAAAAGGTCTAATGCCGCTTATGTTTATAGGTTCTCTGGAGCACTCGCACCTCGGTGTCCTCGGTCCGGGTTTTTATAAAGGGTGAGATAGGGAAAGATCATACTGCTAATTATATAAACTGTGATTACATGTCTCAAGGCCCGTTCTTTTGCACTAAGATCTTACATCTCAAATCTCAAATCTTTCTGCAAAGATTTCTGTTCTTTTAACTCATCTTTGTTCTAAGATCTTACAGCTCACTGATGTTAGCAAAAAGGTGAAAGATGTCATCCTTCTGCCATATAGAACAATGATAAGAGAACTTTGATGATACACTCATGATTGTTCTTAGACCGCTGATCAGAGCAGAATGATAAAAAATGTTGGCAAAAGAACACCATAAAATGCAAGATCTTAGTGCTAAGATTTCACTTTTAAGCGTTCTTTGTCAAAAGATGTAAGATCTTAGCACATAGATGAGTAAAAGAACGGCCCTACATATTCAGTTATTTTTTCAAATGTGTCTCGTGGAACCATCGGTGCCTGATAGTTTCCTTAGCGGCCTTTTAACATCTATACCCAAAAGAGGCAAAGACCTGTTAGCGTGTCAATTTCAGGCCTATTACAGTTTCTTGTTTTTAAGTAACATTTTTGAATATGTTCTTCTTCCGGATATCGCTAGTAAATGCGATTTCACGACTTACTAACTAGGATTCGGAAAGATATGGGTAATGGGTTTCAATCAAGTCCCCTTATATGGAAGACTCGCTGAAAGTGAATTGTCCTGTCTTTATGTGGTAAACATTTCTGGCACTTTCTACAACGTAGTCTATTCGCAAGCTATATTTTAGCTCTCCCGTAAGGGAACAAATTGGTCTATGGCTTCAGTGCTTAATTTTTGGTATAATAATATATCATTCTGT
The DNA here is from genome assembly GCF_049724085.1 of Artemia sp. Qi Xiang Cuo. Lineage (NCBI taxonomy): Eukaryota > Metazoa > Arthropoda > Branchiopoda > Anostraca > Artemiidae > Artemia > Artemia sp. Qi Xiang Cuo. Next base: position 5,985 of record NW_028297909.1, read on the forward strand.
TAGAACTAAATTGTCAAATGAGGTATCTGACGACATCGAGGTTCTAAAAGGCGTTCGCCAGGGTAGCGCCCTATCACCCTACATTTTCAAGTCTCTTCTTGCCATTTATTTGCGTCTTCTTCAGATGACTTTATTTTATAAAAAGATTAGCAACAAAACCAAAGTCCATATGACGCGTCGAACAGTTTAATTGGCTTGGCCTTACCTTCGGCTCGTCCCCACCTGCTACCTGTTCTTTTATCGTTAGTATGGCACTCCGGAACCTACGTATTTTGTACGGTAAGATTGTTCCTAATCCTGCACGTTTCAACTGAAGAGGACTGGCGCGGCTACATTCCGGTTACTGCTTCCGATCAATTGCTTTTCTCAGTGGTGTTCACTACATCCTGCGGTAAAAGGACGAGAAATTATTAAGGATAGGTTACTTTAGATACTATACTGTAAGTACGTAAAGTACCTTGACACAGGTAGCTGAACTGGTGTCTAGCCTTGAACGAAAGACGCCAGATCATTTAGGCCCATACGACCCACTTAAGACCTTTTCTATTTATATGTGAAGTCCACTGTCCATTGTGTGTTTTTCGTGGTTATTTTCTATTTTCATTTTGGCGTGCTTATTTTCTTTTTCTCCTTTTTGAATTGCCCTCTGTATTTGTTTTGTTGTATCTACGGGTAAAAAATAAATTCATTCATTCATTTAGTTTTCAAACAGTTCGTGGTAACGAACTGTAAGTAAGGAGCGACCCGGCTCAATGGTAACCGAAACTCTAGAAAACGGAATTTTGATACAAATAGATACATCAAAAGAATAAGATTTTAATGATGATTACAAATATATAAGTTTCATCAAGTTTAGTTTTACCCATCAAAAGTTAAGCGCCTGAGAAAATTTGGATGATTTTAGAAAAAAAGGAGGAAAGACCCCCTAAAAGTTATAGAACCTTAATGAAAATTTCACCATCATATTCAGCGTATCATAGAACCCTACTGTAGAGGTTTCAAGCTCCTATCTACAAAAATGTGGAATTTTGCATTTTTTGCAGAAGAAAGATCACGGGTGCGTGTTTATTTGTTTGTGTTTTTTTTCCCAGGGGTGATCGTATCGACCCAGTTGTCCTAGAATATCGTGTGAGGGCTCATTCGAATGGAAATTAAAAGTTCTAGTGCCTTTTTAAGTGACCAAAAAATGGAGGGCAACTAGGCCCCCTCCCACGCTGTTTTTTTCCCAAAGTCACCCGATAAAAATTTTGAGATAGCCATTTTGTTCAGCATGTTCGAAAAATATAATAACTATGTCTTTGAGGATGACTTAATCCCCCTAAATTCCCGGGGGAGGGCTGAAACTTATGAATTTTACCCAATGTTAACATATAGTATTGGTTATTTGGAAGTATACAGACGTTTTCAGGGGAGATTTTTCCTGATAGTGGGGGAGAGGGGTGGGTCGGGGGTTATGTGGGAGGATCTTTCCATGAAGGATGTTTTCATGGGGGAAGGGACATTGCTATAAAGGGGACGCCGGACTTCCCAGCATTATTTAAAAAAAGATCAGAAATTTAATATAAGAAAACAAGTATTTCAACTGCAATAGCAGCAACATCGAAACTTCAAACGAACAGAAAATATTATATATATTATTGGGTTCACCCCGTAGTCAATACCTCGGTCTTTAAGCCAAAGATTTTTTATTACTTTCATAAGAGCTATTTATTCTAATTAACGGCCTTTTTTATTAAGCGTTCATTTTTAAATAATTGTAAAAAAATTCGAACTTTCGATTAAATAGCAAGGTATTGACTAGGGGGCGAACCCCCTAATAAACAAATCAAAAATATATGAATATAGAAGTTCGTTACGTAAGTTAATTCGTAAGTTATGTATATTTATTACTAATAAAAAAGTTCATAGGGAAAATTCAACAAGTTTCAAGAAAGCCATTTAACTAAATAAAAGTAAATTGGTATGAAAATTTTGTTTTGATTATTCATGTACGGTGAGCCAAGATCAAAACCTGCATTTATTCAAAAACGTTCAAAAATTTAATAAAAAAAACAAGTTTTTTAAACTGAAAGTAAGGAGCGACATTAAAACTTAAAACGAACAGAAATTATTCCGTATATAAAAGGGACTGTCCCCGCCTCCACGCCTTGCTCTTTACGCTAAAGTTTGACACTGTCTCACAACTTTATTTTTTAAAACAATAAAAAACATTAGCGTAAAGAGCGAGGTGTTGAGGCGGGGACAGTCTCTTTCATATACGTATATTTATTACTAATAAAAACGTTCGTAAATAAAATTTAACAAGTTTCGAGAAAGCCATTTAACTAAATAAAAGTAAATTAATATGAAATTTTTTTTAATTATTCATGTACGGTGAGCCAAGATCAAAACCTGCATTTATTCAAAAACGTTCAAAAATTAAATAAAAAAACAAGTTTTTTTAACTGAAAGTAAGGAGCGACATTAAAACTTAAAACAAACAGACATTATTCCATATCTGAAAGGGACTGTCCCCTCTTCAACGTCTCGCTCTTTACGCTAAAGTTTGAATCTGTCTCACAACTTTATTTTTTAAAACAATAAAAAACATTCGTGTAAAGAGCGAGGTGTTGAGGAGGGGACAGTCCCTCTCATATACGTATATTTATTACTAATAAAAACGTTCGTAAATAAAATTAAACATGTTTCGAGAAAGCCATTTAACTAAATAAAAGTAAATTAATATGAATTTTTTTTTTAATTATTCATGTACGGTGAGCCAAGATCAAAACCTGCATTTATTCAAAAACGTTCAAAAATTAAATAAAAAAAACAAGTTTTTAAACTGAAAGTAAGGAGCGACATTAAAACTTAAAACGAACAGAAATTATTCCGTATATGAAAGGGACTGTCCTCTCCTCAACGCCTCGCTCTTTACGCTAAAGTTTGACTCTGTCTCACAACTTTATTTTTTAAAACAATAAAAAACTTTAGCGTAAAGAGCGAGGCGTTGAGAAGAGGACAGTCCCTTCATATACGGAATAATTTCTGTTCGTTTTAAGTTTTAATGTCGCTCCTTACTTTCAGTTTAAAAAACTTGTTTTTTATTTAAT
>NW_028297910.1:0-9070 GCF_049724085.1 Artemia sp. Qi Xiang Cuo
AAGGTTTTAAGTTATGCCCTGGGGGCATATAAGGTTTTTATAGAAGGCATTGTCTTAGAAAGTTCAAAACGGGCTCATTCGATTGGGAATTCAAAGCGCTAGTGTCCTTTTTTAATAATCCCCAAACGCCAATCAATCCCCCAAACACATCCAATCAGAATTTGAGATAGCCATTTTGTTCCGTTGAGGCTAGTTGATTTCCAAATAGAAAATATGTTTTTTAGGAGGACACTCCCCCACAACCCTCAGGGCAATGGTTTTAAGTTATGCCCTGGGGGCATATAAGGTTTTTATAAGAAGGTGTTGTCTTAGAAACTTCAAAACAGGCTCATTCGATTGAAAGTTCAAAGGGCGAGTTCTCTTCTTAATTGTCGAAAGTTATTGGAGGGGAACTAGCCCCTCCCCGACGCCCATCATTCTCCCAAACACATCCAATCAAAATTTTGAGATAGCCATTTTGTTTAGCGTAGGATAGTTGATTTCCAGATTGAAAATATGTTTTTGAGAAGGACACTCCCCCACAACCCTCAGGGCAAGGGTTTTAAGTTATGCCCTGGGGCATATATTGTTTTTATAGAATGCGTTGTCGTAGAAACTTCAAAAAAGGCTAATTCGATTGGAAATTCAATAGGCTAGTGCTCCTTTTTAATTGTTGAAAGTGATTGGAGGGCAACTAGCCCCCCCCCCCCCGCCACGCCCATTATTCCCCGAAATACATCCAATCAAAACTTTGAGAAAGCCATTTTGTTCAGCGTAGTTGATTTCCGGATAGAAAATATGTTTTTGAGGAGGACACTCCCCCACAACCCTCAGGGCAAGGGTTTTAAGTTATGCCCAGTGGGCATATAATGTTCTTATTGAAAGCGTTGTCATAGAAACTTCAGAAAAGCTCATTTGATTGGAAATTCAAAGAGGCTAGTGCCATTTTTAATAGTCGAAAATGATTGGAGGGCAACTACCCCCCCCATACCCATCATTCCTCCAAACACGTCCAATAAAAATTTTGAGATAGCCATTTTGTTCAGCGTAGTTGATTTACAGATAGAAAATATGTTTTTGAGGAGGATACTCCACCAAAGCCCTCAGGGCAAGGTTTTTAAGTTATGCCCTGGGGGCATATAAGGTTTTCATAGAAGACATTGTCTTAGAAACTTCAGAAAAGGGCTCACTGATTTAAAATTCAAAGGGCTAGTGCCCTTTTTAATAGTCGAAAGTGATTAGTAATAATTTTGTTGTTGTTGTTGTTTAGACCAGGGCACTTCGTGTCAAAGGAGTTGTCGCAGGAACTTCGAAAGGGGCTCACTTGGTTGAAAATAGAAAGGACTGATGCCCTTTTTAATAGTCGAAAGTGATTGGAGGGCAACTAATCCTCCTTCCACTCCCACCCTCCCATTTGCCCATCATGTTTAAAAACTAAATGTTGCCTTAAGATTAAATCAAAATGGACTGTGATAGTGCTAATTATCACATATAATTGTTTGCTAAAATGTTTTTAAATATAAATGTTTTTACTTTTGTAACTTTAATAAATCAAATAATTTTAACATTTTGATTACTAAATATCAGTATATGTATACTAAACTGACAATGCCCATTCATTTAGATAATTTCGGAGACCACACTGCCTTTCCATGACGATAAATAAAAGTTCAAATAGGGATAAAATCCTTTTAATAGACAGTGTTTTTTATAACAGTGATAGAAATTCACAAAAATACCAGATATTTCAGTCACATATACAGTGACCGTCATCAGTAGTAAAACTGACTGATAGTAGTAAAACTTTTACTACTGATGACGGTCACTGTAAATGTGACCGAAATATCTGGTATTTTTGTGAATTTCTATCACTGTTATAAAAAACACTGTCTATTAAAAGGATTTTATCCCTATTTGAACTTTTATTTATCGCCCATTCATTTGTATTTTTTCAGTAAAGTGCAAATTTTGTTCCGGCCTTGGGAAGGCATAGGGGTTTTGCGCCCAACTTATGTTAATTTCTGCTGGTTCTGATTTTAACTCGGTTATTTATTTTAATTTCTGTCCGTTTTGGGTTTCATTTATTTATCGATGCTGATTTGTGGTATTTTCGAGCTTGGTAGCTTATTTGATTTTATTTTTGCTCATTTTTTGTTTAATAGAGTTCTTAACTTTTCTTTGAAAAACTTATTTTGTGGAAAAAGGTTTTTTAAATTAATAAAAAAAAGGAACAAATTGACTTGTTGAAGATATTGTATAGACTCCGTACTTTCACTATAAGACAAATTAAAGTAGGTTCTTTTTTTTCAGACTTATGCTCTTATCGGCCATACTACATTTACTTTGTTCTGGTCAGCGATTGCTACTCTCCTGTTTGAAATGCCTTTCGCCAATCTTCAGAAACTCCTTTTTCAAGGCTCTTAAGTTTTTTTGTTAATTATATGTATCAGTTCTAAGTGGACAATAAACACTTTTTTTGGCTTTATATCATTCGGTTTTCGCTTTTAATAGAACTCATAAACTCAGTATAACTTAATATAGTTATAGAGGTAGTCTAGAGAGGGTCACTTTCAAAGAAATTAAATAATAAAAAAAAGTTTCTTTCAAATGAAAGTGAGGAGCAACATTAAAACTTAAAATGAACAGAAACTATTATGTATATGAAGGGGTTTGCCCCCTCCTCAACAAATCACTCTTTACGCAAAAGTTTTTTAGGATTTTTCAAAAAGTGTCTTATCGTTCTAATTAAATGTCCCTTGTGTTTCAGGAGTCATTCTCAAAGAATTGGGACATAATTGAAACTTTAGTGTAAAGAGCGAGATATTGACGAGGGAGCAATCCCCCTCATACACGTAATAATTCCTGTTCGATTTCAATTTTAATGTTGCTCCTTACTTTCAGTTGAACAAAACTTTTTTTTTGTTTCTGATTGTCTTTTGAATTATGACAGGAAATCAGGCCCAACCTCGACTGAGAACCTTCCCAACAGAAATATCCTCTAGACAATTCAGTCCCGGTGAAAATTTACCCCGGGAAATTACTCTTAACCATTCCGCGGCGCGTAAAATTTGTGATGGAAAAGAGAAAGCAAGATATATAAAAAGAATTTTGTACAAGACTTCCGGCAAATCCCCGCAGTGTATAATTTCCCCTGACAAGTTCAATCCCTGGAAACATCCCTCCCCATGAAAAATTCCCCCATAGAAAAACACCCATCAGAAAATCCCCCCTCCCCCGTCAAACGAAAATGTATGTATACATCCCAATAATAAATACTATGCGTAAATAATGGGCAAATTTTATAACTTAAAGACCCTTCCGCTGGGGATGTGGGTGGGGGGTCATGTTATACCCAAAGACATATTTATTGGGCCTTTCAGCTAAGATGAACAAAATGGCTTCCTTAAAATTTTGATCGGACGATTTTGGGAAAAAAGTGGCGGGGGAGAGGGCTATTTGCCCTCCGATTTTTTCGGGGCACTTAAAAAGGGCACTAGAAATTTTAATTTCCGTTTTAATGAGCCCTTTCGTGATATTCTAGGACTTCTGGGTTAACACGATAACCCCTGGGGATAACAGAATACAAAAAAAAAAAAAACACGCAACCGCGATCTTTCTTCTGGCAAAAAATACGAAATTCTACATTTTTTCAGATAGGAGTTTGAAACTTGTACAGTAAGGTTATCTGACACGCTGAATTTGGTGGTGTGATTTTAATTGAGATCCGTTAATACGATCACTGCTGGGGATAACAAAATACAAAAAAAAACACGCATCCGTGAACTTTCTTCTGGCAATAAAATACGAAATTCTATATTTTTTCAGATAGGAGCTTAAAACCTATACAGTAGGCTTCTCTGATACGCTGAATCTGATGATGCGATTTTCGTTGAAATCACTTGACTTTTAGGGGCTGTTATCTCTTTTTTTCTAAAATCAGGAATATTTTCTCAGGCTCGTAACCGTTGATGGGTAAGACTAAACTTAATGAAATTTATATATTTGAAATCAACATAAAAAGACAATTCTTTTGATATATAATATTAATATTAAAATTCAGTTTTGTAGAGTTTCAGTTACTATTGAGCCGGGTCGCTCCTTACTTACAGTTTGTTACCACGAACTGTTAGAAAACCATAGGTAAAGGAAACTTTTAATAAAAAAAATTCAGTTTTCATGCCACCTGGAATAGTAACTCTGCTGCAAAATGCACAGAAGTAACAAATTCCCTCTTTATTATAAATTTGTTTTATGTAAGATTTAAACTTGAACTTGATCTGAAACTCTTAACTTGTTCAGGAAATTTATATGTTAGTGCATGAGAAGCTTCCATAGAGATCTCTCCTATGAAACAGCGGACAAACCAGAGCATTCTTACAAAAAAGCCAAAGACTTGTTACAGAAGAGGCACGAGAGCCTGTAATCTTGATATACACTTTTTCGGCCTCAAAGGACAAAAACACCTATAAGGCACGGGACCTTTTCATCAAAGCCGAGATCCATGAGATAGCTTTAGCATTGTAGATAAACAAACGTACTTGAAATCAGTTGACTTCATAGATATGCGAGCCTTTTCCGGCCTTATGTCTCTCTGGAGTATTCAAGTCGGGCAGAGGAAATTGCAAACGGCCATTTACAGCTGATTGGACTTGGCTAAGATGAGCCTGAAGTGATTCCAGTAACTGAAAAACTAACTTTGGTGACTTGCAAACACTTCGTGAGAGAGATGGGCCTCTAACTCCCACAAAAGAGGTTTTCGATCTCTTCAATGCAAACTGCAAGGTAAATTACTCACCAGGTGAGTACTTGACGATTGATTGTTCTAAACCGAACAATTATAGAATCAAGAGACGTGTTACTGAGTAGACGTGTTAAAACTGGCCCGTAATTCACTCATAGGAGGACATATGGGCAGGCAACGAAATACGGACAGGATTGTCAAAAATGTCATGACTGTCAGAAGACAGCCAAAAACCCCAGATAGAAAAAAAATGCCATTGCAACCACTCCTTATCATTGAAGCTCCTTTCCACAAACTAAGATTAGACCTGTTGGTACCTCTAGAGCGTATTAAAACTGATTCCAATTTTATATTAGTAATAAGCGATTATGCTACCAGATATCTGAGGCAATACCCACTTTGCTCGACCTATTTACACTAGCTGACAAGTTAATCGATTGTTTCTTTCAAGTGAGAATACTTTCAAAGATTCTAACCGACAATGTGTGTTTTGGCATTAAACCCCTTTGCACCAGTGTTTACCACCCATAGGCAGATGGATTGGTTGAGAGGTTAAACGGAACTATACTGCAAATGCTAAGAAAATTCATCAGACGCGAGCCGAAGAAGTGGTATCAGTATCTTCTACGTCTTTTGTTCACCTATAGGTTTCGATGGGTTTCTTACAATTCGAGCTGATCTATGGGCATCACTTCAGAGAACAATTAGATGTACTGCGAGAGGAAACAGTGGAGAAGAAGAAAGGTGCGTCTAATTTGGTAGTCAGTTACCTGGTCAATATGGAGGGGACGACTTAACAAACAGACAGAGACTGCGCTGCAAAACTTATTGTCAAGTCGGGAACGACTGGTATGACCACAACCGCAAGCCCAGAGAGTCCGCCCTGGAAAAGGAAGTGCTGGTTCTCTTATCTTGTGGAAATAGTAAAATTGAGCTACAGTGGTAAGGCCCGTGCAAGATTATGAAGAAAACAAGGAGTGTGGCTTGCATAGGGGAATTTCCCGACGGGAAAAAGAATTCGAAACTTCTCCATGTAAGCCTTCCTAAAAACAACCAATACTTTCTATAAACAAGAAATAAATAAGACTGAATAAATCTTATTTATTCAAATGAATGCAACTAAATGAATGCAAGCCTGTTAGAGACGAATACAAAGATACAGTAAATGACGGAGGCTGCAAGGAAGCCATTGAAACATCCATAAAAATGGATTTTGAGTCATGCTCCGAAAAGGAAATTGGCTAAAGTCTTGAGAAGATACAGAACAGCCGTCTTAGACAGGCAGGGGAAAACTGAGTTTGTGGTGCATGAGATCGATACTGGCAATGACCCACCGGTGTGGAAAAAACTACAGAGTCTGTCCCCTTAGAGTCTGAGGGACTGATTTCCAGTCAAATGGGCCCATTCTCAAGTTTTTAAGACCACCTTTTCCATAAAAAGCTTACAATCTCTCAAGGCATTACTTATAACGCTTGTGCTGATCGCTATGGGGAGGGGGGGGGGTCATCCTCAAAGGCATAAATTCATGACCTTTCAACTATGCTGAACAAAATCGCTATCTCAAAATTTTTATTAGATATGTTTTGGGGATTTATGGTTGTGGGAGGGGCTTGTTGCTCTCTATATTCTTTTGACTATTAAAAAGGGAACTAGCCCTCTCAATTTACAGTCAAATTAGCGCTTTTCGGTTGTTTCTGCAACAGCAAATAGTCATTTCAAAATTTCTATCAGATACATTTTCTCAAAATACGAGGTATGTGTCTTTGGAGGGGGGTATCTACCCTCTGATCACTTTGAATTCTAAAAAAGGCACTAAACTTCTGATTACCAATCCAATGAACCCCCTCCGACGTTTCTACGACCACCCTTTCTATAAAAACCTTATATGCCCCGAGGCCATAACTTGTAATCCTTACCTTGAGGGCTTTTGAGGGGTTGTCATCCTCAAAGAAATAATTTCTGGACCTTTAAACTACATTGAACAAAATGGCAATCTCAAAATTTTCATTGAATATGTTTGGGGAAATAATATGCTTGGGGGTGGGGTAAGTTTCCCTCCAACTACTTTCGAGTATTTAAAAGGGCTAACCCTTTAAATTTTTAATCAATTGAGTCCTTTTTGAAGTTTCTACAACCTTTACTTCGATTTGAAGTACCCTCGTCTAAAAAAAAACAAAAAAAAAACAATTAAAATAAATAGAGAAATAATACATTTTCCCCCCTTCTCCTAACTCTTTCTATATAGAGTGCCCTGGTCTAAAAAAAATCAATAAGTAAATCATACATTGTGCTCACATCGCTCTTTACTTAGGCAGCACTATTACACTGCCTATGAAGATCTTCCACTTTAAGCATTCTTTGGAAATTCCAACTTGATACCAAACCAACTTTTGAGATACGCTATTTTGACGATCTGCATGCACATTACATCTTTTGATTTAGTTCAAATTTCCCCTGGATACTGAAATGGAGTAGTCTGGTAGTAGTAGTGGTGGTAGCAACAGGATAGTAATTATAGTAGTGTTGGTAGCATGCAAATATTGTCTTTTTGATCATATCCCTTATCATGTCCTGAATTTTCAAATTAATATACTCAGTTATTCCTGTGTTGCACCCTTTTGACAATCCTTATACAAATAAAGTATTTTGATTTAGATCAACACTCCCCTCAACATTCTCGAAAAGGCTCATCTGAATTCACTGGTCTTCTTGGAAAGTAAAGTTCAAACATGCTTACATCTCCCAATAACATACACTACGTAGAAACAATAAACGAATTGCTTAGCTTAAAGCTCTTTTTCCGGAGGAACTTGGGGTGATTGACATCCCCAAAGACATAATTACTGGACCTTTCAACAAGGCTGAACAAAATAGATCGCTTAAAATTTTGATTGGATATGTTTCGAGGAATGCTAGGCTCTATTCATTTTTTACTCTTAAAAGGGCAATAAAACTTCCGACTTCCAAACGAATGGGCTCCATCCGATCCAAATATTACGCACCCGGTACAAAAAAGCCTTATTTGCTCTGGGGTATAACTTACAACCCTTTACCATGGGCTCTGGGGGATTGTATCCACCTTAACGGCACTGTTGTATGATTTTTGGACTATTTATAACAAATTGGCTGTCTCACAATTTCAACTGAGTGCGTTTCAGGAAAAGAGGATGTTAGGAAAGGGGTCGTTGCTCTCCATAATGCTTGAGTCTTAAAGCAAACTAGAGCTATACATTTCCAATCAAATGAGTATCTCCTAAAGCTAAAATGGCCATCCCTTCCATAAAAACCTAATATACCCTGGGGCATAACTTACAACCCTTATCCCCAGACTTTGGGGATTCTGTCAACTCGGATGTCCTTATTATAAAATCTTCGGACTATTTTTAAACAAATACCTTTCTCAAAATTTACATCATATGCATTTGTGGATAATATGATGGCTGCCCTCCAATCACTTTGACTCATAAAAAGGGCACTAGAACACCTGATTTCCAATTAAATGAGCCTCTTCTATAGTTAAAATGAACATCCTTCCATAAAAACCTTATATGCCCTGGGGCATAATTTACAACCCTTATCCCCAGGCTTTGGGGATTCTGTCAACTCCGAAGGCCTTATTATAAAACCTTCGGACTATTTTTAAACAAATGCCCGTCTCAAAATTTACATCAGATGCATTTGTAGACAATATGACTGGGGTGGCTGCCCTCCGATCACTTTGACTCATAAAAAGGGCACAAGAACATCTGATTTCCATTCAAATGAGTCTGTTTCGGAGTTTTTACGACTACCCTTTCCATAACAACCTTATATGCCCTCGGGGCATAATTTACAACCCTTGCATATCTGAAAATTCTATCAGATGTATGTAGGGGAAAATATGAGGTATGGGGGGAGTCCACCCTTTGATCACTCTGAATCCTAAAAAGGGCACTAGAACTTCTGATCACCAATCTCATGAACTCCCCTTCCGATGTTTATACTAACACCCTTTCTACATAGACCTTATATACTAACAGGGCATAACATAAACCCCTTGCCCTGAGGGCTGTGAGGGGTGGGGGGAGTTAATCCTCAAAGACAGAATTTCTGGACTTCTTAACTAAGTTGATAGGAATGGCTATCTCAAAATTTTGATTGGATGTGTTAGGGGAAATGGTGGTCGTAGGAGGGAGGTTAGTTGGCAACCAATCAGTTTCAACCTTTTAAAAGGGCAATAGCCCTTTCAATATTCAATCTAATGAGCCCTTTTTGAAGTTTCTGCGACAACTCCTTCGATACGAAGTGTCCTACTACTACTACTACTACTAACAACTCACCGCAGCACCAGGCCGCCTGAGGCCAACACAG
>NW_028297911.1:0-9062 GCF_049724085.1 Artemia sp. Qi Xiang Cuo
AGCATACTATTTTTTTTTCTTAGTCGGATTTATCAAACTTTTTTTTTTATTTGAGGAAAGTTTTATCACAATTAAAGCACACTATTTATTTCTTAGTTGGATTTATCAAACAATTTTTTATTCTTTTAGGAAAGTTTTATCATAATTATAGCACACTATTTTTGTCCTAGTCGGATTTATCAAACAATTTATTTTTTTTAGGAAAGTTTTATAACAATTATAGCTCACTATTTATTTTATTTTTTCCTAGTCGGATTTATCAGACATTTTTTTTTCTTTGAGGAAGGATTTATCATAATTAAAGCAAACTATTTTTTTCCTAGTTAGATTTATCAAACAATTTTTTTTTAATTGGATTCGTATTTATCAACTATATGCATAATAAATTACGAATTTTTGCTTATAGTCTTATTTAAAAAATAAATGCGTAATAAATTTAGAATTTTTTTAATAACACACACGCACACACACACACACGTACACGCTCACTCACACATGCGCACACACACACACACACACACACACACGTAAGCGCACACACTCACACACACACACACGTATGCGCGTACAAGTTCACACAAACGTGCACACGCACACACATGTGCACACACTCACACACACACACGAATATGTACACATTTTCACGTACACACACTTGCGCACATACGTACACACACGTCGCACCGTTTGACTAATACTAATAAAATATGGTAAATAAAAAATCAACTCAATAATTGTCTTAATAGCTAAAAAAAAATTGACTCTTTTTTTTTCCTACAAATCTAGTCATCAATAAAAAATAGCGATCAGATTCCTTTTCCTACAAATCTGCTCGTTTAATGTTGTTTTTTTTTTGTTTTTTTTCTTAATTGGATTTGTATTTATAAAACAAATGCATAATAAATTAAAAATTTTTGCTTATAGCATTATTTACAAAATAAATGCATAATAAATTACAAATTTTGTTAATAACACACACGCACACACCAAAACGCACACGCACACATGCGCAAACACTCACACTGACACACACACGTTCACACACACATGCGCACACACATCGCAACGTTTGACTAATAGCAATAAAATATGGTAAAAAAAAAATCAACTCAATAATTGTCTTAATAGCTCATTAAAAAAATTGACTCTTTTTTTCCTACAAATCTAGTCATCCATAAGAAATAGCGATCAGATTCCTTTTCCTACAAATCTACTCGTTTTAAAAATCTACTATTTGTAATAGCCATAACGTAAAGTATATTAGGTAAAAATACATACATTTCCAAATTCAGAGTGCACTTGTGTGTTGGATGGGGCGGTGATGTCCGTATCTTGCATAGATGAGCCAGCGGGGTTCACCATCCTGTGAGCAGCCGCCCATTCTTTTTTTGGTTTTAGACCAGACTGTATTCGCGTGGCTCCCGATGGGCCAGTTATCTCCACTTGTTGCATTGGAGTAATGCCATTAGCCTTAATTCTCTTTGGAGGAGGAGAGTAATTGTAGGAATTTTTCTCCTTAAAAAGAAGACAAAATTTAGTATGGAAAAAACGATTCCCCTTTTTACAGAAGAAAAAACTAGTCTGCACAAAGAATCCCCTCCCCGCCCGCCCTCTTACTTTCCATGCGACGAAATAGTTTGTTTTTTCACCTCGCAATGAAGGTGCTAGAACTGATACATTGCTCCTCTCCCCCGCCTTATATTTTTATAAAACCCCCTTAATCATGGAATACAATTGAAAATAGAATATCCCTCGTCTAATTAGGCCAGAATACAATTTCTCTCTTTGTCAAGAAAAATCCTTGCTGCTATCCATAAACATGTGCTATTAATCTGTGATAACACGAGCGTGTGAAGTTTGGTTCCAAAACAGGACCCTTTCTGTAATTATAAACACATTTGATTTTAGACCGGAACAAAAAGATTTTTGATAATGGGAAAAAAGGGCATTTTGAACGAAATAACTAAAACTAATGAAATAAACTCGTAAACATAGGAGGGGAGGGGGGATGTTATTTACATAATAGAAAAAAGAGCGTACTTTACGTTTTCTAGCGACTATACTCATCATATTGTAGGGTTTGTATTGTTGGAGGGGAGGGGGGCTATGTTCCCCTGAAATTTGAATTTACTAGTGGAGTGGTAAAATGATTTTATTTGGAAATAAATTAAGATTTTTAGTGAACTGTACTTACATTGTAAATTGATGTATCCATTGCTTCAAAGTTAACACTATTTAGTGTACTATCCATAGTATGTTAAATCATTATGAAAATTTAATTGTAAGGTATGAGCATTTTATACAAAATCTCAAGGACAAATAAAAATCAGTCCTTTTATTTATAACCAATCACCAGTCGAGTTATCGTATATGGAGCAAGCTCCGATGTCTCTAATTGGACCTCTAAAAAACAGATGTTGGCTCAAAAAACAGTCTGGGTGAAAAAACTTGGAGATGAAACTCACTTGTTTGGGGAATTCCCGCTCATACTACTCACTTTTTTGCAATGTTTAGGAACCAGTAGGGAACCCCCGCTCGTTTGGAAAGGTACCATAGGGACATAAGCAAAACGTGTTTGATCACGCGTAAATGTCCCATAGAATAACATAGGAATGAACATAGCGGTATAAAATAGTATGGGAGGGAACATAAGCCCTTATAATAGCATAGGAAGGAACATGGTGCTATAGAATAGCATGGGGGGGGACATAAACCCTTAGCATATCATAGGAAGGAACATAAACCCTTAGAATAGCATAGGAAGGAACATAGCACTATAGAATAGCATGGGAAGGAACATAGCACTATAGAATAGCATGGGAGGGAACATAATCCACCCAATCAAATCCATAAGTACATGCTCTGGAAATGTTTTTCCTATACGTCCCAGCAAATAGTATGGTAATTCCTATACGTCCCTTAGAATAGCATGGTTAAGACAAAATTTATTAACCCTTCCAATACGTTCAACCAAATGGCTATATCAAAATGTTGGTCGGAAGTGTTTTGGGAAATCATGCGCGTGAAGGGGAAAATCGCCTTCCGATTGGTTTTGACTATCAATAAGGGCACTAGCCCTCTCAATTCCAAGTCGAATGAGCCCTTTTTGAAGTTTCTACGAAAACACTTTCTATAAAAACCTTATATGCCCCCAGGGCATAGCTTGCAACCTTTGTCCTGAGGGATATGGGGGGTTTGTTATCCTCAAAGACATAATTTCCGGACCTTTCAACTACGTTGATGAAAATGGCTATCTCAAAATTTTGATTGGATGTGTTTGGGGAAATATTGGGCGTCAAAGCGGGGGGGGGGGGTTGCCCTCCGATCACTTTCGACTATTCAAAAGGGCACTAGTACTTTCAATTCCCAATCGAATGAACCCTTTATGATGTTTCTACGACAAAGCTTTCTATAGAAACCTTATTTGCCCCTCAGGGCATAACTTATAACCCTTGCCCTGGGAGCTGTGGGGGTGTCATACTCAAGGACGTAATTTTCAGAACTTTTAACATCTTTGAAAAAATGGGCTATCTAAAAATTTTGATTCGATGTGTCTAGGGAAATGGTGGGCATGAGAGAGGAGGGTATTTGCCCTCAAATCACTTTCGATTATTAAAAAAGGCATTAGCCCTTTCAAGTTGAAATCTTATGAGCCCTTTTTCTAATTTCTACGACAACACTTTCTATAAAATCCCTGTATGCCCCCAGGGTATAACTTACAACCCTTGTCCTGACAGCTAGGGGGGGATTGTCATCCTCAAAGACCTAATTTCCAAAACT
This sequence comes from Artemia sp. Qi Xiang Cuo, assembly GCF_049724085.1. Lineage (NCBI taxonomy): Eukaryota > Metazoa > Arthropoda > Branchiopoda > Anostraca > Artemiidae > Artemia > Artemia sp. Qi Xiang Cuo. Next base: position 3,781 of record NW_028297911.1, read on the forward strand.
TTCAACTACGTTGAACAAAATGGCTATCTGAAAATCGTGATTGGATATGTTTGGGGAAATGGTGGGCGTGAGAGGGGGTTTAGTAGCCTTCCAAGGGCAACTAAGCTAAGGCCAACTAAACACATGATGGCTGTGTATGTGTGTGTGTGTGGGGGGGGGGGGGTCATCGTCAAAGATATAATTTCCGGAGCTTTCAACTAAGCTGAACAAAATACCTATCTTAAAATTTTAATTGGATGTGTTTTGGGAAATGGTGGGCGTGGGAGGTGTGTTAGTTTCCCTCACCCTCCAATAACTTTCGTCTATTAAAAAGGGCACATGCCCTTCCAATTTCTAATCGAATGAGGCTTTTTCAAAGTTTCTACGACGTGTCCTTTGATATGAAGTGCCCTAGTCTAAAAGAAAAAAAAAACAAGAAAATAATACATTGTTTCAACATCGTTCTTTACTTAGGCAGCGCTAATGCGCTGCCTCTGAAACATAATTCAAAATAATTTACGATACGTAAGAACTCATAAATTATTCAAGCCTGAAAGTTTCCTACTATGACTACAACTACTACCAACTACTAGGCATACTAGTAACAACAGCGCTTTGCAGCACTATGCCGTCAAAGACTAAGCCGCCAAAGAGGGACGAGGAGCTTTTCGTTTAGCTGCAGGTGAATAAGCGGAATGCACAATCTTTAGCAATCTTCAATCTTACACCCGTAAAACATGGCCTAAACATTTGAATCATTGTTTCATTTTAATCCTAGAAAGAGGGATATAATCGCATTTTCGATCATTTCATTGTTTAATATACGATCAGTCAAAGGAGTACCTAAAGCTATCCTTATACAAGCTCTTTGGAAAACCTCTATCAAATATCCCTCAGTATTTTCAAGCGTCGTTGCTTTAGAGCCATGCTTAAACACTGTGACGACAGTGGTTCCAGATCCAAGCTTAACCACTGTCATGACAGTGCTGTAGAAAGTGCCCTTCATCTAGAGCCATGCTTAACCACTGTCATGACAGTTGCACCCAAGCCATGCTTAACCACTGTCATGACAGTTGCTCCCGAGCCATGCTTGACCACTCTCATGGCAGTTACTCCAGAGCCATACGTAAGCATTGTCATGACAGTGGTTCCAGAGCCATGCTCAAGCACTGTCATGACAGTGGCTTCCAATATCTTAATTTTAGCTCACTGCCTTATCTGTCTATTCTTTCAAGACTTTTTTAATTAGAAAAGATGACCTTTTGCATTGGCTATTCTACTTTTTAAGTTATCACTGCATCCATTATCCTTACCAATAGGGCTACCCTAGTAAGTAAAGTCGTCCACTTGATAGATATTTCGTTACCTAATATCACTTCACTCTGGAATATTCCTAGCGTAAGCGACTTTATATTATTAGTGTTAATTTTCAAACTTATTTTTGCCCTCCGATTTCTCAAAATCTTTAAAAATCATTCTTTTCGCCAACATTTGTTTGTAGAATAATCAAATCATCTGGAAACTCTAAGTCTAGGAGAGTTATACCTTTTAATTTGGTACCATAATCTTGCATAGCCTTGCCAATATGTTGATTTATTTTGCGGATAGCATATCAAAATAATCAGAGGCAACGCTATAGCGTTGCCAATAGTAAAGCCCATACGGCTCCAATGTTTTATTTTTCATTTATTATTATTTTTTTTTTCCCAGCGGCACATCATATGGATTCACCGCAAGAACTTCAAAAAGGGCTCATAAGATTGAAAATTGAGAGTTCTAGTGCCTTTTTTAAGGGTTAAAAGTAACTGAAGGGCAACGAATACCCCTTCCACACCCATCATTTCACCAAACACGTCCAATCAGAATTTTGAGGTAGCCATTTTGTTTACCGTAGTTGATTTTCAGATAGAAATTATGTTTTTGAAGTGGACACTATCCCGAAGCCTTCAGGGCAAGGGTTGTAAGTTATGCCCTGGGGGCATATAAGCTTTTTATAGAAAGCATTGTCGTAGAAACTTCAAAAGGGGCTCATTCGATTGGATATTCAAAGGGCTAGGGCCCTTTTTAGTAGTCGAAAGTGATTGGATGGCAACTAACCCCCTCTCACGCCCACCTTTTCCCTGAACAAACACAATCAAAATTTTGAGATAGCCATTTTGTTCAACTTGGCTGAAAATTCTGGAAATTAGGTCTGTGACGATGACATCCCCCCCACAGCCCTCAGGGCAAGGGTTGTAAGTTGTGGCCTGGGGCATATAAGGTTTTTATAGAAAGCGTTGTCGCAGAAACTTCAAAAAGGGCTTTTTCGATTGGAAATTTAAATGGTTAGTGCCCTTTTTAATAGTCGAAAGTGATTGGAAGGCAACTAATTACCCCTTCCACGTCCACCATTTCCCCAAACACATTCAATCAAAATTTTGAGTTAGCCATTTCTTTCATCTTTGAGCCTGACACCCCCCCCCCCCTCCCTCAAGGTCTTCAAGGCAAGGGTTATAAGTTATGCCCTGGGGGCATATATGGTTCTTATGGAAGGAATGCTCGTATAAACTTCAAAGAGGACTCATTTGATTGGAAATTGAAAGTTCTAGTTCAATTTTTAAGCGTGACAGGATATTGAAGGATAACCAGCCCCCCCACGCCCTTTTATCCCATATACATCCGATAAAAATTTTGAAATAGCTATTTTGTTAAAAAAAGTTAACAGATCATATAACAGAAACTCCAGTGTCGAAACAGCCCCCCCGGACCCGGGGCAGGCGTTGTAAGTTATGCCCTGGGGGCATATATGGTTCTTATGGAAGGCATGCTCGTTTAAACTACAAAGACGGCTCATTTGATTGGAAATTGAAGTTCTAGTTCACTTTCTAAGAGTCAAAAGAGATTGGAGGGCACATAGACCCCCCCCTCCATGCTTTTTTTCTCAAACCCATCTAATTGGGTTTGTGTATGTAGGGTTTTGTAAAAGGTGATGTGTACCCATACAAGTTTAATAAACTTCGGGTTTTGTTGTTAATGTGTGTATTTTTTTTAATAAAACCTTTTCCTCTCTAATGAGAACTTTGAAATAGTCATTTAAAAAAAAAATAATTCAAAGACCTTATAACGAAAACTCCGGGGTTGACACAACCCAACAGGGCTTTGTCGAGCCATATATTGTTCTTATGGAAGGGATGCTCGTAAAAACTTCAGAGAAGGCTACTTTGATTGGAAATTGAAAGTTCTAGTTTAGTTTTTGAGAGCCAAAAGAGATTGGAGGGCATCTAGTCCCCAACGCCCCTTTTTTCCCGAATGCATCTGATAAAAATTTTGAGATAGCCATTAAGTTAAAGACTGTTCAAAAGTCAGATAACGAAAACTCAGGTGTCAACATAACCCCCAGGGCCCGGGGACAGGCGTTGTAAGTCATGCCCTGGGGCATATATGGTTCTTATTAAAGGGGTGCTCGTATAAACTTCAGAGAGGGCTCATTTGATTGGAAATTGAAAGTTCTAGTTCCCTTTTTAATAATCAAAAGAGATCCGAGGTTATCTAGCCCTCCCCCCATGCCTTCTTTTTCCAAACCCATCTGATAAAAATTTTGAGATAGAGATTTTGTTAAAAAAATAGTTCAAAGGTCGGATAAGAAAAACTCAATACAACCCCCTAGGGCCCGGGAGAAGGCGTTCTAAGTTATGCCCTAAAAACATGTATTGTTCTTATTAAAGGGATACTCGCATAAACTACATAGAGGGCTCATTTGATTGGAAATCGAAAGTTCTAGTTCACTTTTTAATAGTCAAGAGATTTAGGGGCAACTAGTCCCCCCCATGATTTTTTCTCCCAAACTTATCCGCTAGAAATTTTGAGATAGCTAGTCCTTTAAAAATTGTTGAAAAATTAGGTAACAAAAACTTCGGTATGAACACAACCCCCAGGGCCCAGTGGGTAGGCGTTGTAAGTGTTTTCTTGGGGATGTGTATGGTTCTTACGAAAGGGATGCTCGTATAAACTTCAGAGAGAGTTCATTTGATTGGAAATTGAAAGCTCTAGCTCACTTTTTAAGTGTCAAAAGATATTCGAGAAAAACTAACCCTACCCCCTAACACACCCATTTTTCCCCAAGCCTATCCGATAAATGTTTTTAAAATAGCCATTTCATTAAAAACAATTCAAAGGTCAGATAAGAAAAATTCGTGTGTTGACGAAACCTCCGATGGCCCGGTGGCAGACGTTGTAAATAATGCTCTAGGGGAATATATCGTTTTTATGGAAGGGATGCTTGCATAAACTTCTGGGAGGGTTCATTGGATTGGAAATTGAAAGTTCTCGTTCACTTTTTAAGTCAAAAGAGATTGGAGGGCAACTAGTTCCCCCCCATGCCCTAAATGCATCAGATAAAAACTTTGAGATGGATATTTGGTTAAAACTAGTTCAAAGTTCAGATAACAATAACTCTGGTACACACAGCCCCCCAAGGCCCGAGGGTGGACGATGTAATTTATGCCCGGGGGGCACAAGTGGTTGTTATGGAACTGATGCTCTATAAACTTAATAGAGGGCTCATTTGATTGGAAATTGAAAGTTGTAATTCATTTTTTAAGAGTAAAAAGTCATCGGAGGGCGGCTAGCCTCCCCTCACACTCCATTTATCTTTTTCTCAGATGAACTTCATATAGAAAGGGTATTTGGATAAACTTCAAAGGGGGGTCATTTCAAAGGGGGGAAACTTTTTTCACTTTGATGTTGTTACTTTGATACCAGTTTTGATACTTCGATGAAGATTTGAGGTTTTTTAAAGTTTGATTTTGAAATAAGGAATTCTTAGAAATTTGAAACTTTTTGCAATCAAAAACGAACAAAAATTAATTAAAAAAAACTTTCCGAAAAATAACTTTTTCAAAAAAAGTAAAGGCCATTTTAAACCTAAGCTCAGCAGATACAAATAACTGCTAAAATTCAAGCTAAGAAAAAACCTGAAATTACTATTAAAGAACAAATAAAACCTAAAACGAACAGAAATTAAATAAACAATAATAGGAAAAAACATACAACAAGTAATAATATAAATGAAAAAATCTAAGCAAGTAATGCTTAGATTGAATATGAAAATCAAGCTTAAAACGAAAAAAAAATATTTTGCTTTTGAAGTATAAATGAAACTTAAAACGAACAGAAATTAAACAGACAATCAATGCAAACAAACATACAATAGATATTAATGTAAATGAATAAATTACTCTTAAAACGAGTGAAACTTAAATCGAATATGCAAATCAAGCTTGGAACGAACAAAAATCACTACAAACAAGAGTTTGAGTAGTATG
>NW_028297912.1:0-9054 GCF_049724085.1 Artemia sp. Qi Xiang Cuo
TGTGACATGGTAAACCACGACAAAAACTACTGATATATTCCAACTCTTGCATTTCACGAAAGAAATTCAAAATGAACTTTGAAAAATCAATAGAAGGTAACTGTAACTATGTAAAGAACAACAAGACAATACTGACTTATTTATACAATTGAATTTCAATTACTGACACAAAACATAAAAACTTTTAAACCATAAATATCGTGTATTATTGGCATTTTAAAAAATGAAGCACAAAGAATTTTATAGACCATATAAGGTTATACGAGATGTATCACACTAATGAACAGTGAAAAATCAATCGAAGACAGACTTGACATTTTTCACTTCGACCACACTATACTGAAGTATTCTAAATACCGTATAACAAGACAGAAAATAAAAAAGAACTAAGAAAAATCAATATCATATAAACGTGACATTATGAGCCGCAACAAATCACTACTAATATATTCCGACTCTTGCATTTCAACAAAAGAAATCCAAAAATGTACTTTGAAATATCAAGGTAAGGACACCGTGACTTGGAAAACCCTGATAAACCTTACTTGAAATTATTCTTCTCATGCTTTTCACAACAGATTTCTGAAATGCAAATGGAAGATTCAAAGACATGTAACAGTGACAAGGTATACCAAAACAAAAAACTATTGAAATATTCCATCTCTAGCATTTCTTAAACTAAGAGATTACATTTTGATATTGTGAAATTCAAAATGAACCTTGAAAAATTAAGAGAATGTAACTGTGACAAGGTAAACCACGACAAAAAACTACTGAATTTTAGTTTGTTTCATCTGATTTGAAGACATGTAAAAAAAAAAGTTTAAAAAAATATATCATGTTAAAAAAAAAAGATAAAAAAAAGGGGGGGGCCAAAAAGTTGGAGGGCGGGGCGGCCCGTCGAGTGTGGGGAGAAGGCAACTTTGGGGATTTGATGTCTCTGCTGGTTAGAGTCGTTGGTACTTATGATCCTTGATGGTTCGTACTCATATACACCTTAAAACTTGATTTGCAAGGATTTCTAAGGTCTTTTCTGAATTTCATTATTAAAATTCTTTTCTTACCATCTACATCTCTCTTAGTATCAACTTTTTAGTATACTAAAACGTTAGACCCTATTTTAAATTGACAATACTTATCAAACATCACTTGTGTATTATACAGACCACATCGGAAAGGTAAAGTTAGGTCAAGTCACAATGTCATTCTATAATCGTTAGCCGTTTTCATACACTGATGATGTTTCAAATTTATAACAATTACCTGAGTTAACAACTCCTTCGGGGTTACCTTAACTGCTAATCAGTTTAATCCTTTTTTTCTCCCCCTTCATACAATCCAATCACTAATTAGAATCATTCACACTCCTATTATTCAAAACATTAATTAATATAGTTCATAGTGTCCAATTTGCGAATCCCTTTTTGCAAAAATGTCAAATACTCACTCTCTTTGAAAAGGTGTAATCTGGTAGGTAACTTGTCTGGTAGGTTTTGTATAATTCCATATTCAATTGACAACAATAGCAATAATCAGTCTGGTGTAAAGGTGACAGGGAACGTAAAGGCCCAGAAACTTATAGCTGACCCAGAAACTTGTCTGCTTGACCCAGAAACATGTTTGGTTGGCCCGGAAACTTGTCTGGTAGGTTTTGTATAATTCCATATTCAATTGACAACAATAGCAATAATCAGTCTAGTAATCTGCCATGGGAAGGTGCCATGGAACGTAAAGTGGGACAAATAACACAGGATGGAACATAGTCTGCTAGAAATGGAACCTCTTACTCTACTTATATTCTGCGTTGGTACCCCCCCCCCCTAAATAGTCTTTGTATAGCTGCCCCTGGTTGTGTGCTTGCTGGTTAAATCTTGATCATTTAGAATGAAATCGTCTGAATAATTAAAATGAGTTTGACAAAAAACTAGAAATTTCCAAGCGCTTAGAACAGAGTACCTGACACTTTTAAGCATATACTACACTTGCATTTAATAAGCCTATTACAATTGATTTTTGGTCTTTTTGGCGTTCAATGGGCAATTACAAGCATTGAATCGCGCTCAAAAGCACTTACTGAAACCTACTGTGCGTAATTATTCGTGTATTTTGCCTCAGAGCTCAATAAGCTTTAGTTTGTCCTTTTACAGATAGAAAATTGTTGGTATATTTATCTATTAGGATAGGCTAACAATATTTTTGTTTAATTTCTAAGGTTTCAATGGGTTTGCAATGCAAGGAACCCATTTTGATTTTAGACTGGGTTCAGTACAGTACTAAAATCACGCTTTTTCAATGGAAATAAGCTATGTTGAATATGGGTTAGTGAAGGCTTTACAAACAATTTTTCATAAACATACTTGTCCTAGACTTTGTTCTCGGGACCCTTGACTTGGGGGCAGTCAACTTTTGTGTTGTTTTTACTTCTTTTTATGCAAGTGAAAAAATGGTGGAAATGTTAAAAAAGGAGAGAAGCAATAAAAAGATAAGGGAGCGAAACGGTAATATTGTTAAATTAGGGCGGATCAAAATTTAAACCTGCCGAAATACCAAAGATCACCATCGCTGCTCTTTCTAGTACAAATACCGAAGACTTAACAGAAGTAATTAATACTTTTATAAAAAAAAGTCTTTAGCTTAATTTAAGTTTTAACACATATCTACAATGGTGCCGTAAATATTAAATTTTTATTACCAGAAGTTAACGTTCCTTGGCGTGACATACAATTTTACGCTGTTATGGTCGGAAGACAGCGCCATAAGGGGCCAGGAAAACAGCTTGTGAGCTTGGGCATCGCGAAAATTTACCATTTCTGTGGAAAAACCAATCTGTCTCTAATACAATTTGCTGTATTACACCCAACCCTGTCTCTCGCCTAAGCATAAAAGACTGCATTTATACTTTGTTTAGACCTACTATTATCTAAGCCAATAAAAATCAATATTAAACACGTATGAAAGCAGTATTACGCAGTAATAAAAACAACAGTGCTACTAATTTTAATATTGGTTAATTAATTACTAATTCAGTATATATAGCTATTATTCAGGGACAGAGTACTCATAATCTAATGTACTTTCAATGTGCCGTTAATGAAAAATCAATGGTATCTGCACTTAGTTTCCTAACGCTGCAAATCAAATTCCCTCGATTAGCTTAAATCAGCTGCCCGCTCTTCAACCCCTCTCACTTTACGCTAAAATTTAACTTTTTGTCATAATGCTTTAAGAATGTCTCCTGTACTACAAGCGTCGCTTAATTGAAATAAGACGCTTTTTCAAGTACTAAAAATTTTTAGAATAACCAGTGAGGGATTGAGGTGGGGGCAACCTTCTCATGTACGGAATAATTATTGGTCATTTTAAGTTTTGATATTGTTCATTACTTTCAGTTGAAAAAACTTGTCTTTTTTATATATAATTTCTATATTTAATTTATCTTTGTTTAATTTCTGTTTTTATTTAATTCTATACTTGAGATAAATCTGGAGAATGGTTCAAACACATAGTTTTAGTAGCCAATAACTGGTGTAAATTAGTATGGCATATTAATTTCTTGCTAAATTAATTTTCTACTTCTGCGGTACAAGCTCCCCGTTATAGTCTAGAAATGAATCATACCATTCACAAATTTTGCTTTTTTTACCTACAATGAACAAAAAATACAAGCTTTTTGAACTGAAAGTAAGGATCACATTAAAACTTAAAACAAACAGAAATCATTCTGTATATGAGGAGGATGCCTCATTACTTCGTTCTTCAAGCTAAAGTTTTTTTTTTTGTATTTTAAGAAAGCTTCTTATTCTAATTAATCGGCCCTTGTGTTTCAGGAGTCGTTTTTAAAGGATTGGGACAAAAAGTTAAACTTTGGCGTAAAGAGCGAGGTATTGACTATGGGGTATCCTCTTCATATATGGAATAATTTCTGTTTGTTTTTAATTTTAACGTTGCTCCTTGCGTTCAATTGAAAAACTTGTTTCTTTTACTTGATTTCTGATCGTTCTTCAAATAATGCCTGGAAATCCGTCTCACCCTCCCTAGAAAATCCTCCAAGAAATTCTCCCTCCCCAAAAAATATCTGTTTAATTCCCAATAACAAATACTCTATGTAAACAATAGGCAAAGTTCTTAACTTACAGCCCTTTCCCCGGGGAGTGTGGTGAATCATGTCATCCCAAGAGGCATGATAATTTGACAATTCAACTATGCTGAACAAAATGGTCATCTCAAAATTTTGATCGTATATGGGAAAAGGGAGCATGAGAGGGGGCTAGTTGCCTAGAGCTTTTGATTTCTATTCGAATAAGCCCTCTCCTGGTCTTCTAGGGCCGTTGGCTCGACACGGTGACCATGAAGAAAAAAAAAAAAAAAAAAAAAAAACACACATCTGTAACCTATCTTCTGGCAAAAAAAAACCCAACAAAATTCCAAATTTTTGCAAATGGGAACTTAATATCTACACAGTAGTATTCTCTGATGTATTGAACCTGATGGTGCGATTTCCATTAAGATTCTTTAATTTTTTCGGTTGTTTCCTCCCAACTCTCCTTTTTTCACAAATCAAGCAAATTTTCTCAGAATGGAAGCTTTTAATAGGTAGTATCAAACGTAATAATTTTATATATATTTCGAATTAGCATAAGAAGCTAATTCTTTTTGTATCTATTGTTATCGAAACTTCCTTTTAGAGTTTCAGTTACTATTGGGCCGAGTCGCTCCTTAATTATTTGCCACGAACTGTTTGATGTATGATTCTATAGTGGTTCGGGCATAATTTTCAAGTGAACATAATAAATGGGAATAATATATATTCTTCTAATTATTACATTATTTGATTTTATATTACTTATATTATTATTTAATACACGTTTTAGTTATTTAAATAATTATAATAATATTATTTTAAATTTGTTTTAAATAATTGTTTAATTATTTATTATTATATAATTATTTATAATATACTAATTATCTAATGTATATTTTCCTGGGGTCCTTTATTGTATTGAATGAAAGCCAAGTTTTCCTTTTTTAGCAGCCATAAATTAATCTCAGTGAAATGTGACATTTATATTTAGGAAAAAAGGTCAATAGATCCTCAACTGCATTTCTATGTATAATAATACATTTCCAAAATTTTTCTTTACATATGGAACGAAGACGCATCCGCTAAATGTCATCACTTAAGATATGCGTCGTATTTGAAACTAATAACATGGCATGTACAAGTCAATCATAGTTTTTCTATTAAGGAATAGAAGCAGTTTCGACTCACTCCTGGACATTATAAAACTGTCGTGCCTAAAACGAAATGGCGTATGTGATACTTTTTTACGAGATGAAAATTGAAGAGTCTCTAGCGGGCACGTATGTCCTCGTTGCATTTGTAGAGGCGTATCTAATTCTTATGAAAAAAAGGAAAATAAGAAGAAAAAAAAAAAAAAAACACCGCTTGGCGGAGGTCCTTGCCGAAATATCTACTTTTGTCCTTTTCGCTTCTTTCCTGTCCAGCGGCTGATATTACCATCGTTTTCTCGGTTATCTAATTTATACGTAATATATAGCGTAATATATAGCCACGTAATATATAGCCAGTGTGGTCTTAGAATGTATTTGGGCGGATCCAGGATTTTTTTTCGGGGGGGGGGGGGGTTTACTAATTTTTGACTTTTTCGGGGGGGGGAGGTTTACTATTTTTGACTCAGTTTTCGACTAACTTTACTGATATTTACCTAGGTTTTACTAATTTTCGACTTATTTTCGACTCGGTAAAAAATTTCGGGGGGGGGTTCAAAACGGGTAACGCCCCCCCCCCTGAATACGGCCTTGATTTATGTATCTACTTCATAGGAGATGGGAGAAACTAGCCATTATTCATAGAGTATTTCAGTACTTGGCTCATAATACAAAACAAAACTTTGTTTACAATGTTAAAATAAAGCGATATTATTCACGTATATAATTCTTGAATTATCTACTATAATTTTAAAGTTTTTTTGTCCCAATTGTTGAACAGGATACCGTTCTAATAAGACAAGCTTAGAAATATCATACCGTGATGTTTGCTGTTACGTTTAGGGTGCGACATTAAATAATAAAATAAATGCTCAATCTTGCATGCGTCTTTAACGTTTCATTGAAAAAAAGACAATAGCGTACTGAGAGTAGAAAAAGAAGACGTTATTGTTTTCCATTTCTTTCTAGAGAAACCGACAACTATTACAAGCAACGTTCTTGTCAGGAGCATGGGACCAATATCAGAACTGGACATGGTAAAATATACTTTTTTTTTTATTTGATTCTAAAAAAGCGAAAATATAGTTTTTTTCAACTACAGTGACATTTTTTACTACGCAGTCATGCGAAATTCTTATGCCCTTTTTTCAACTTAGAACATTTTTCCTCATGGACTAGATAAATGATCGGTATAACCTGTTTAAATTTTTGTATGGATCAGGGCAGCTGTCTTCTCATTAGTTACAAATCTAAAATACACATTTTAAGGCAAAAAATTTTCAGCTTTCTATTTAATAGTTTTAAATAAAAATGAAGGAAGGGGGGGGAATTTACCTTATAGCCTCCCTTCATTCAACTGGATGAAACCAGAAATCAGAGCCAGAAAAAGGGCGATTGGAACGATTGGGCCTAATCGGGCCCCGCGTTTGAAAGGGCCCCTTGCCGCCGTCAAAATGAACAATTGATTTTCGAAATTTTGAAGTGTTCTTAGCCATTCCAATAAGCGTTGCTCCCAGAGAGAGATCATTTTCCAGGCTAAAACCAATAAAAAAAACATGCGATATCAACAATAAATCAGGATAGACTAACTAGTTTAGCAATTATATTGACTGAAAATAAAAACACAAGGAAAATAGATTTTAAAACCGTTTTAGAAGCATTTACAGAACAAAATTTAGAAATACGTAAATTCTTGTTCCTATATTCGGTGATGTAAATTTCAAAAGGCATTTTCAGCAGTTTCATAATATCTAGGGGACACAAACTTAAATTAACGTTAGCACAAAACGAGTAACGTACAAAAATGAATAAAAGAGGATAAAATCGTTAGCTCAAAATGAACAAACGGACCTTAAAATGAGACAAGATCAAGAGAACGACCTAAGAAACGTAAATGTACGACGGGTGATAATGAAAAACCTAGAGTCCTAGACCATCAAAAGTGACATGACCAATCCAAGCAACTAAGGCAAAGGGCACTGCAAAAAGTGTCTAAAGCAATGAAAAACGAAAACAATGATAAAAGAGATATGTAGTTAAAATATGTAGTTTGTAGATATGTAAAAAGATGTGTAGTTAAAAAGTCAAAAACTAAATTGAAGAATATAGGTATTTTAAGTTGAAAGATAAGTGGCAGCGAGAATCACAACGACTCAAAAACGAAAGTGAAGAAAAAAAGATATGCGGTTACAAGACATGCGACAATGAGGATCAGAACAAATCAAAATGAAAACGAGGAACAGAGAAATGTGTGGTTAGAAAATATACGACCGCGATAACAAAGACGTATGCAGTTAGAACAGAACCAGTAGCGAGATTTACAAGCAACAGCAGGAATCAGAAATTGCCAAAGATGAAAATGAAGAACAAAGAATTGTAGGGTTAAAAGACACGCTAAAGCAAGTATAAAGAGTGTCAAAAATGAGAGTGAAGAAAAAGAAGCTGTGCTGTTAAAGGAAAGCGAGAATCAGAACGAGTCAAAAATGAAAGTGCAGAATAAATAAGGTACCGGCGTACATAATGGTATACACTGGAGAACACATCGGTCTTATATGTCTGTATTAAGAGACAATTAGCTTATGCTAGTAGAGTAAGAGGTACCATTTCTATGGCCCCTCCGTACCAAACAGGTTTTTCTGGTAGTCCTATTCTACAGGTGTATCACAAACAAGGTGTCTTCAGCTCGAAAGACAGAAGAAGAAACAAGAAAAAAGTTAAATTACTAAAAACCAATAAAACCACCACCAAAAAACAAAAATATACAATTGGCGCAAACTGATCCACGTAGGGAAAAGATGCTATTATGGAGTTGCTTCAGTGGCAACACCAGAGCAACTGCGGAAAAATTAAAAAAAAAATGGGGGAATTAATTTAACTATTCTGTCTTCAAAATAATCCTTTTATTGGCTATTATTGAAGCAATTCGTTTTGGTCTCAGCAGGTAAAACAGTCCCCTGGTGATTATTTATCATCTTACCTTCCCTTATTGACTGTTGATTCACTCTTTAGAAGATTGTCATAAATTGGGTCAATATTTAAACTACCTGTGTCCCTATTTATTGAAAGGTTAGCAAACATATGTTTTTTCAAATGATACCCCTTATCATTTGAAATAGCCAAGACCTCATCAAATTTTACAAAGTTATCTGGTTGAAACCATAATATGTTCACTGCTAAAGCCGGAAATCGAAAGTTTATTGGAGAGCTTGACTTCTCGAGTGTACACCATTATGTACACAAGTACAAAAAAAATATTATGTTTGAAGAACAACACAATCACAATATTTGATGCCAGGAAATTGTGGCTGCAAAAACCCAGTAAAAACCTAGAAAGATGCCGTAAACTACGCAAGTGTTAATTAGAAGTCATCATTGGGACCCCTTCAACGCTGTGTGTATAAGTCATCATTGGGACCCTTCAACTATGTATGTATTCACTGTGGAGTCCTCTATTGTCCCGCAGAAAAAGTAACCAACAAAGATTATTTGTTTGAGGGCTGCTGCCTGCTTGGTCGAATTGCATTCCTGCATCGATAATTCCCAAATGAATTTGCTTGGCCTGTTATAGGATATCTCTTGCTCTCTACAGAGTTCCACAAACAAATACGAAACTGGAATTCATGTTTTGATTTAGCTTCAGTCAACGTAATCGATGATCAAACCAAAAATAGTCGTAATGTTTTCAGCTTCAAAATAGCTGGACAAATTTATCCCAAAATCAATCTAGCTGCACACACTATCACAGACCCCTGAAGGCGGTTTTTGAACCATATTCGTACCGGTCCAAATGTGCTCTCTGGACCCCCAATGGAGATGTTAAACGAC
>NW_028297913.1:0-9037 GCF_049724085.1 Artemia sp. Qi Xiang Cuo
TTGAATGAAAAATATTTATCACGAGACAGGTTCTTCAAGACTTTTTATTTATTAATCCCTGGTTCGCTGATTACTTTGTTGTAGTTATACACGAGAATTTAAGAAAGTTAAAGAGAGAAAAACGGGTTTAATTTAAATCAAGCAGTGAACAAAACGTAGTAAAAACGTACTAAAAATAAACACAACAAAAAAAACGTTAATGAATGAACAGAATTCCGAATATTTCAACTCCACATCCGGGAGCCTTTATCAACGCTAAAGAAAATGATAAAAAAACAAAAATAATTTAAATTATTTAAAAAAAAACAACACAACAAGAAAAAAAGGAAAAGAACAAAAGCCAAACAAATAAATAAAACTCATGTTTTAATAAAACTTCCTCAATACTGCTTGACTGTAACACAGAACAGAAACACCAATATCTGTAGATATTTTTCCTCTATTGGATCAGATTGGCAAACGGGATCTGTCTAAAATAAAATACTATATTTATTTGAAAGAAATTTATAAAAACAAAACCCAGGTCACCACCCCTGATGAAATTTACACGTAAAACCCTTTGAACTATTTAGATATGGTAAAATATGTGAGCGAAAATCGGGAAGAGGGCAAGGACTGCAGCTAACTATCTCAAAACGGATGCCCTTTGGGAAAGTGGGGAATCGGCTAATTGCCTTTTGATCACTTTTGATTAAAAAAAGCTGAAAGTTTCAATTTTCGATCAATTGAACCCCCTCTAAAGTTTTTACGACCACCCCTTCCACAAAAAACTTATGTTCTAATAATGAGCAACTTACATAAGTTTCAATCCTGTCCCTGGGGGCTTTGGTGGATTTTTCTACCCCTAAGTTATAGCAATTAGAATTTAGGTTTATTTTGAACAAATTGCCTATTTCATTTTTTTTTATAAGATCCATTTAGACGCTGGACTGAAAGAGCTTGGCCTATTGGAGTTCAAGGCCAGTGTAGCAAGAACTTTGATCAACACCGGGAAAACTGGTTTTGCAGCATCTGCTAGACCTCGCGGGAGACCTTCCCAGTCACCGTCGGTTTCTCAGACACGAAAACGAAAGTATAATTGCATTGTTGCACCCGAGATTCGCTATGACGGACTGACTGGCTACTGGCCTACCAAGACGAATGCCGCCAACGCAGGACGCTGTTCGCTAGAGTCGTGTACTAGCAAGTCGCGGATCAAGTGTGTGAAATGTGAAAAAGTTTTGTGCCTTGAATGTTTTGAGAGTTTTCACACACGCTAAGTGTCAGTTTTTTGTAATTGAAAATAAATAGATGATACTTTTGTTCGCAAATAATTCTGCTGGAAATTGTGAAAAATTAGAAACCTTAGTTCCCACCGTCCACATATGAGGACATATTTTTTCTGCACCACCAAGTGGTGATGCAAAGATGCAAGTTACACCACTAGAAAGAGCGCATTTTTTTCTCTCAGAAATGACTATTAAAAACAATCCTACCAACTTTCTTAAAATTCGGGACTGAAAGGGTTAAGAAAGTTAAAGAGAGAAAAACGGGTTTAATTTAAATCAAGCAGTGAACAAAACGTAGTAAAAACGTACTAAAAATAAACACAACAAAAAAAACGTTAATGAATGAACAGAATTCCGAATATTTCAACTCCACATCCGGGAGCCTTTATCAACGCTAAAGAAAATGATAAAAAAACAAAAATAATTTAAATTATTTAAAAAAAAACAACACAACAAGAAAAAAAGGAAAAGAACAAAAGCAAAACAAATAAATAAAACTCATGTTTTAATAAAACTTCCTCAATACTGCTTAACTCTAACACTGAACAGAAACACCAAAATCTCTAGATTTTTTTCGTCTATAGGATCAGGTTGGCAAATGGGATCTGTCTAAAATAAACTACTACATTTATTTGAAGGAAATTTATAAAAACAAAACCCAGGTCACCACCCCTGATCAAATTTACACGTAAAACCCTTTGAACTATTTAGATATGGTAAAATATGTGAGCGAAAATCGGGAAGAGGGCAAGGACTGCAGCTAACTATCTCAAAACGGATGCCCTTTGGGAAAGTGGGGAATCGGCTAATTGCCTTTTGATCACTTTTGATTAAAAAAAGCTGAAAGTTTCAATTTCCGATCAATTGAACCCCCTTCAAAGTTTTTACGATCACCCCTTCCACAAAATACTTATGTTCTAGTAATGAGCAACTTACATAAGTTTCAATCCTTTCCCTGGGGGCTATGGTGGATTTTTCTACCCCTAAGTTATAGCAATTAGAATTTAGGTTTATTTTGAACAAATTGCCTATTTCAATTTTTTTTTTATAAGATCCATTTAGGGGGGGAAAGGCACAGGGGAGGGGGGCTTGTTACTTTTTGATAATTTTCGATTCTTAAAAAGTGCACAATAAATTTCGATTTCCGATCGAATGAACTTCCTCCAAAGTTTATACGACCACGCCTTCCATACAAGCTTTATATGTTGACACTTACACTTATATGTAACATTATCGAATTCATAATTAAAAAAATAAATTTCTTAATTCTTAATTAAATAAACAAAATTATTAGCATAATAATAAAATATAAGCAACAATTTGAAAATGGTTAAAAAGAAACCAATTTTCGGCTTGATATCAAATTTACGTATCTCCTTTTTTCCTACTTTGCAGGAGAAGAAAAAACTTCGCCATCTCTGGAAAAATCTAAAAAAAAAAAATCTGGAAATATCATTGAAAGCTAAATTGAGGTAGGGAATCCCGTTCCCGTTGTCAGATTTCGCTTCTGTGATCACAGAAGCCGAAAAATGGAGATACGTAGTTTCGAATGATGGTTTGAACGGAGGCACGTCAATTAGAACGGTTAATATAATTTGGTTCTTCTGAGCCATTTATTGAAAAATAATTATAAAACTGAGCTGTGTGTTCAGAACAAGGTAAATCATGACTGGCCAACTTCAAGAAATAAGTAAAACATAAGAAAGTCGACACCGCATCGGTCAATTTGCATCCATTAGTGCCTGATAAAATGGCCAAACTTCGTCTGGCATAATCTGAAGGAGTTTTTCGAAATGCTGCTGCTTCAGTGGATGGAGCTAAAATTTCCTGCTGTAAACTGGGTCTGGCTCCTTCACCTCAACATTCTTCACTCTTCGGGGTAGAAGTGGCCATTCATCATCAAATGAAAGTGTGTAGGAAATGGTTCCTTCAGCGTACTTCAAGCCACGGATGTCCCTTACTTCCGGATCTCCTGCCTTTATTTCTGCCCCGATCGAGTCAACATAGCTAAGCTACTTGAAGTCTTTGAAGAACTTATGGCCAAGTATGTAGCAGACGTAAGGCTGTGATGGTCGCGCCGACTGAATTTGATGAGAACCGAATTATGGCTCTGGTAGCCATAGCCGTCAGACCAAACGACCAGCGTTTTCTCGCCTTTTGCTATTTATTTTCTAAGAAAGTCAGTTATGATGCTAGAATATTTGTTGGAGGTCAAATCTCCCTCCGTCTCATTCCTCAGGTAGCAATTGCCTGGTTTAGATCCCAGGTCAAAGAATGTGAAGTTGTGCACATTTCATTTCGATTTATAATACAGCATGCTCGCTTGGCTCTTTGTCAAGAGACTTCATAAGACGGGCTTTGTGTTTAGGCTGTTTGTCTACAAACCAAACCTGTTCGGTAATGTTATTTTGTTCATCTCCAACACACGTGTCACAATGATCTTTCTTAGGGTGGTAAATACCAATGTTCTGTTCTTCAAGAAGATTGACGAAGTACCACATTGACAAAACGGCCTTTTTTTCTTCACAATGTTTCTTGTACCGGTAATATACATCCGCTTTGTTCCTGAAAACAGGCTTGAGGTACTGCTTGCTACTGGATGAGCGGCAGTAATGACCAAGAAGTTTCGGTAGTTCCTTAATAAAATTCTCCAGACACTCTTTGTCGTCTTCAGATATCCTTGCTTTGCCACCACTGTAGCCTCGACGTTTCTAGGAGATGCCTCAGGCTGGGAAGTACCATGGCAGTCTTTGAACTGAGAAAGCCATCTTAAAACTCTACCTTCACGTAGTCTCAGAGTATTAAGAAACGTGACTTTGCACACCCTCAAGAGCTTCCCGTCTGAGCTTTTCAAGTGATAAAAATACGACGAAGATCAGTGTGAGTCAACTTCAACACTGCTCCGACTTCTCACAGTTGATTTTCTCAAAAATATTTTTGGCGTTGACACACAGATTTAGACATACAAACAGATAAAGACAGGTACTGGAGCAAGTGAACACCCAACCCAGACACACAGGCACAAAGCATGAGAGAGACAAAAAAACACATACAAACACACAGATTCAGACATACAAACCGACAAAGACAGACACTGGAACAAGTAAACACCCGGCCAGATATACAAAGAGACAAAGACAGACACTTGAACAAGCAAACAACTGCCCAGACACACAGGCAAAAAGAGTGAGAGAGCCAAAAACACATTCAAACATACGGATTGAGATATACAAACAGACACTGGAACAAGCAAACACCCGCTCAGACACAAAGGCACAAAGAGTGAGAGAGACAATAACACATACAAACACACAGATTCAGACATACAAACAAATAAAGACAGGCACTGGTACAAGCAAACACCCAGCCAAAACACGGGCACAAAGAGTCAGAGAGACAAAAAAAAACACATACAAGCACACAGATTCAGACATACAAACCAACAAAGACAGAAACTGGAACAAGCAAACACCCACCCATATATACAAGACAGACAAAGACAGATACTGGGATAGGCAAACACCCGCCCAGACACACAGGCACAGAGAGTGAGAGAGACAAACACAGAGATTCAGACATATAAACATACAAAGAAAGACTCTGGGACAAGAAAACACCCGCCCAGAGACACAGGCACAGAAAGTGAGAGAGACAAAAACACATAAAATCACACAGATTCAGACATACAAGCCTACAGAAGACGGACAGTGGGACAAGCAAACACCAGCCCAGACACACAGGCACAGAGAGTGGGAGGGATAAAAACGCATACAAACACATAAATTCAGACATCCAAACCAACAAAGACAGGCACTGGGACAAGCAAACCCCGGTCCAGACACAGACTTAGAGAGAGAGAGAGACAAAAACACCTACAATCACATAGAGTCAGACAGGGAAACATGCAAACACTCGCTCAGACACACAGGCATAGTGAAAAAGACAGACAAAAAAACCTACAGTCACACAGAGTCAGACACTACAAAATGCAAACACCCGCTCGGACACACAGGCATAGCAAGAGAGATCGGACTAGCTAGTACCCACCCAGACACACAGGCAAAAAGAGTGAGAGAGACAAAAACACATACAAATACATAGATTCAGACATACAAACACACAAAGACAGGCATTGGGACAAGCAAACCTTTTTTTTGGACTTGGTTAAAAAGGCCTTTGAACAGTCTATGCAAAATCAGATTTATTGAAGTGAACTTTAAAAAAGACCTTACCAACATACTCTGAAAACCACGAAGATTCTCCAATTTCTTTTTATTCTTTTTGGTTGATTGTTTCATTGGACTTGGTTAAATAGGCCTCTGAACAGTCTATGCAAGTTCAGATTTATTGAAGTCAACTTTACTAAGACCTTACAAACATTTTCTAAAAACCCTAAAATATTCTTCAAATTTCGTTTTTCTCCAAATTTCTTTTTTAATCTTTTCGGTTGATTGTTTCATTGGGGTTCGTTAAATAGACCTCTGAACAGTCTATGCAAAATCAGATTTATTGGAGTCAACTTTACTAAGACCTTACCAACATTTTCTTGAAACCAAGAAATTCCACACTAATATATGATTTTAACAATATTCAAACGTTATTCAAAGAAATTTAGTTTTTTCCCGCATAGGATATCAATTTTGCCTATATGAACGGCCTATATTTCCATATCATTATTTCTTAGGTTTTATCGGGGTTCTGTAATTTTTTCAATATCCATATGAAACGAATTGTCTTTTAATGCTGATTTTGAATATCTTTAATTTATTTCGTTTAACTTAATCCATAAAAAGTTATGAGAAAATTAGGGATTATTGAAGTAGAAATTCTGACGTCGTTGTATGTTTTGTTTCCGCAACACGTTTCTATCTGGCTTCGGAGCGTAAAACTACCACAAATCACTATCAACAATTAAATGAAACTCAAAACGAACAGAAATTATAATAAATAGCCGAGTCAAACTCAAAAAGAGCAAAAATTAGCATTACTAGGGCTGACAACCCCCATGCCTTCTCAAGACCAGAACATAACTTAGGCTTAAAAAAAAGCAAAAGGCTTTGTGTTTGCGGCTACCAATAAGACACTTCAGCAATACATCGAAAAGGACTTGGGGTATTAAGTTGAAGCTTTCGGGGCTACTACTATTACTACTTCTGCTCTTACATTTTCAATAGATAAATAGATTGTAAGTGTATCTAGGTTGTCACAGAGCATAGATAGAATTTCTTGGTAATGATATTAAATTTCATTTTTCAAGTCAATTTGAAGAGTTATAAAATAAAATTAAAAAATACTATTTGTTTCAGGATGTAAAACTGTTGAAAAAGTTCCTCCCAACATACAAATAGGAAGCCAAAATATAGATTTTAATAGAAAAAAAACCGAAAAGATATAGAATATTTTTTTTCATGAAAATGACTTTGTCAATAAAAAACGAACAGAAATCAATCTAAAAAAAAGTTTTCCACAAAACAAGTTTTTCAAAGAAAAGTAAACAGCTCCATTAAGCCAAAAATGGACAGGAATGAAGTCAAGTTTTCGTCCAAGCGTAAAACTACCACAAATCACTAACGATAAATAAATGAAACAAAAAATGAACAGAAGTCATAGGCAGCGCACTAGCGCTGCCTAAGTAAAGAACAATGTTGGCACAATGTATTATTTTTTTTCCTCCATACCTGGGCACTTCGTATCGAAGGAGTTGTCGTATAAACTTTGAAAAGGGCTCATTCGTTTGGAAATTGGAGTGGCTAGTGCCCTTTTTAAAAGTCAAAAGTGATTGGAAGGTAACTAGCCCCCCCACGCCCATAATTCCCCCAAACACAGCCAATAAAAATTTTGAGATAGCCATTTTGTTCAGCGTAGTTGATTTCCAGATAGAAAATATGTTTTTGAGGAAGACACTCCCCCAAAACCCTCGGGGCAAGGGTTTTAAGTTATGCCCTGGGAGCATATAAGGTTTTTATAGAAGGCGTTGTGGTAGAAACTTCAAAAAAGGCTCATTCGATTGGAAATTCAAAGGGCTAGTGCCGTTTTTAATAGTCGAAAGCGATTGGAGAGCAACTAGCCCCCCACGTCCATCATTCCCCCAAACACATCCAATCAAAATTTTGAGATAGCCATTTTGTTCAGCGTAGTTGATTTCCAGATAGAAAATATGTTTTTGAGGAGGACCCTCCCCCCACAACCCTCGGGGTAAGGGTTTTTTAAATTATGCCCTGAGGGCATATAAGATCGATGTTGGCACAATATATCATTTATTATTGCTTTTCCTTTAGAGCAAGGCCCTTCGTATCGAGGAATCTTTCATGGAAACTTCGAAAAGGGCTCATTCAATTAGAAATTGGACGGGCTTCGAAGGTGATTGGAAGGCAACTAACACCCCTTCAACGCCCACCATTACCCAAAACACATCCAATCAAAATTTTGAGATAGCCATTTTGTTCAGCGTAGTTGATTTCCAGATAGAAAATATATTTTTGAGGAGGACCCTACCCCCACAACCCTCGGGGTAAGGGTTTTAAATTATGCCCTGAGGGCATATAAGAACGAGGTTGGCACGATGTATCATTTATTATTGTTTTTCCTTTAGAGCAAGGCACTTCGTATCGAAAAAGTTTTCGTAGAAACTTCGAAAAGGGCTCATTCAATTGGAAATTGGAGTGGCTTGTGCCCTCTTTAATAGCCGAAAGGGATTGGATGGCAACTAACACCCCTTCCACGCCCACCATTTCCCAAAACACATCCAATCAAAATTTTGAGATAGCCATTTTGTTCAGCGTAGTTTATTTCCAGATAGAAAATATTTTTTTGAGAATGACACTCCCCCACAACCCTCGTGGCAAGGGTTTCAAGTTATGCCCTGAGGGCATATAAGACCGATGTTGGCACAATGTATCTTTTATTATTTTTTATTCCTTTAGAGCAAGGCACTTCGTATCGAAGAAGTTGTCGTAGAAACTTCGAAAAGGGCTCATTCAATTGGAAATTGGAGTGGCTTGTGCCCTTTTTAATAGTCGAATGTGATTGGAAGGCAACTAACACCCCTTCTACGCCGACCGTTTCCCGAAACACATCCAATCAAAATTTGAGATAGCCGTTTTGTTCAGCGTAGTTGATTTCCAGATAGAAATTAGGTTTTTGAGGAGGACAGTCCCCCACAACCCTCAGGGCAAGGGTTTTAAGTTATGCTCTGGGGGCATATAAGGTTTTTATAGAAGGCGTTGTCGTAGAAACTTCAAAAATGGTTCATTCGATTGGAAATTCAAAGGGCTAGTGCCCTTTTTTATAATCAAAAAGAACTGGAGTGCACCAAGCCCCCCCCCCCCGCCCCGCCGTCCCCCCAACATATCCAAGCAAAATTTATAGATAGCCCTTTTGTTCAGCGCAGTTGATTTCCACATTTTGAAATGTGGAATTGGAAATTATTTTTTTGAGGAGGACACTCCCCCACAGCCTTCAGGGCAAGGATTGTAAGTTATGTTCTGGGCGCATATATAATGAATATGGAACCACAAAAAATGCCCAAGGGACTGAAATACAATTAAGAAAAACAAAATCAAAATGAAATACCAAGTAAACTAATCTGTGCTAGTTATCCTTTTTGTTTGTTTATTTTTTGTTTTGTTTTTTCGTTTTTTTTAGGAGACACAACTTGTGCATACGTGTAAACCAAGGGTAGATAAAACGATGTTTACCAAATTAATGAATTTTTGCCTAATTTATAGAAGTGATGAAGAGCCTAAAAAACAACAAATATTTCACTTCGT
>NW_028297914.1:0-2500 GCF_049724085.1 Artemia sp. Qi Xiang Cuo
TTCCATATTAGCATTCTACTTACGTATAAAAACATACGTTTCCTAGCTGTCTTTGCATTCAAATTTTCCTATTGAAGAAAATAGGCTAATACCTATGTCAGCTGTTTATTCAAAATTACTTGAGTTCCCCCTTTTTTTAGTCGGTTATTTATGTATAGTTTTCAGCTAGTTGCTCATATATTCTTCAAATATAATTCAATTTCTTAGAACGATAGTCCTGGATAAATCCACCAGAAAACACACTTTCAAATTATATTTTCAATGACAATTTATTTTAATCGTTTATGTATTTTTCGTGTTCCTTTAATCCCCCTTTATGTTCATTTAACATATTTGTGATTTTACACAAAATTATACCTCACTGTACTCAATTTCATTAAACGTAACCTCAATCAACTTGGTCTTTCCTAAGAAACTATTACTCTCCCTCCCACAGCCTCAACCCCAATCACAATAACGTAGACTAAAAATTTGCATGAGAACTAAGAAGAATTATATAGCAAGTCCTAAAAAATCATTTAATTTTAATCTGAAGGCTAAGTGACGATTAGAAAATTAGGCAATTGAAACCTACTCCTTTTGGTACTTAGCCTCATCCCTGCAAAAAGATCTAACTCTGTTTTCCTTCAAACTTACCATCCATTAAACATTTTTATATATTTATGGTGTCCTAGCTAATCCCCCACTCTATTTTTCAAACATAATTGAAAATCTTAGAACGGCTGTTACCCGTAAACCCAGAGAAGAAAATGGTTTTGAATTTGACTTTCAACAAAAATCTCTAAGTTGTTTATGTATTTAAAGTGTCGAAGAAATTCCCCGCTCCCCCACCCAAAGAAAACACTTTGAATTCAACCTTTAATTGTTTTTTATCGTTGCTTGCGTATTAACCCTTTTATGGCTAATGCACTTCCCGGATGATCCCCTCCCTAGACGGTTGCCCCTCAAAAAATCATCCCTGCGTATAAAATTTCACCCATTTAATAAGAATACCAGTTCAATCAAAATTCCTTCTCTTCCCATTTAGTTTTCTTCCGTTGAGATATGATCCATTCTTAAAAACAAGCGTGCTGTCACTCAATAATTTGCAAATTTCAAATTTTGTCACTTTACAACCCCCAAATTCATGATTGATATTGATAACTAAGCCCCCTGGATAGGTCCTTTGACAAATTTACCGACAAGAGAGCCTGAAAATCTAGCAATAGACAACCACATCCCCACAAGAATTCTGGTAAATCGCCCTATCCCCGTGTATAGTTTCCATTTGAAAGTTCTTCCCAAGACATTTCCCTCACCACAAAAAATTATTCCCTTGGAAAATCCCACTGCAAAAAATCCCCCTCCCCCTTAGATAAATTGGCTCTCCCCCGTAAATATCTTTTTTCTTCTCAATAACAAATACTATTTGTAAACACTAGACAAAGTTCACAACTTAAAACCTTATACTCCAGGGACTTTCAGGGTCGTGTCATCTCCAGAAGTATAATGCTAGACCTTTCAACTATGCTGATCAAAATGGCAATCTCAAAATTTTAATGGGATGACTTTGGGGAAAAAGAAGCATAGGAGAAAGAGGGGGAATATAGTTGCCCTCCAATCGTTATGGTCACGAAATGGGGAACTAGAATATAATTTCCATTTTAACTAGCCCTCTACTGATCTTATATGACCATTGGCTCGATACAATCTCCCTGACAGAGAAAGAAAAAACACACGCACACAGAGACACAAAAAAAGGACAAATAAATACGCATCCGTGATCCTTCTTCTGGGAAAAATTACAAAATTCTATTTCTTCGTAGATGGAAGCTTGAAAACCGTACAGTATGGTTCTCTGATATGCCCAGTCTGATCGTGTGATTTTTAATAAGGTGTATTGAATTTTTAGGGGCGTTTCCACTTTTTCTAAAAAACCTTCAAATTCCCTCAGGCTCGTAGATTTTGGTGGATACATGAAACTTGATAAATTTTATACATCTTGAGTCGGCATAAAAGCCAATTCATTTGATGTATCTATTGCTATAAAATTCCGGTTTTTAGAATTTCGGTGGCAGTTTGGCCGAGTTAGTCCCTTACTTATAGTTTGTTACCACAAACTATTTGATTATAAACAAATCAGGCTTGGAATCCACTCTCAGAAAGGATATTAGTGGTAAGCATGGATATTAATTTTATGACAACCACGGATTGGTATATCTTTGACCCATTTTAAAAGACTTCCATGAACTGAGTGTATCAGTTTTTCTTGGAACTAAGGACTCTTTGCGGAAAAACTAGAACCGTGACAGATACAACTGCTGACGAAGATTACCAGACATTGACCACTGAAACTTCGTCTTGTGATCCCCACAAACTGGCTTTATTCTGTAGTGGCTGAAATCACAGGGACTGTCACGTCACTTGCATCTACTGATACAGATTTCAGAAAGGTTTCATTCTCGTCTCTTTCCATTTTATTCTCAACTTGGAGAAGATCGCCAGGGGTAATATTCAATTT
>NW_028297914.1:7500-9036 GCF_049724085.1 Artemia sp. Qi Xiang Cuo
CTAAGTTATCTATATTTTAAATACGATGCATACAAAAATAACACACAATTGACTATTATCTCAATGTTATATTAATTTTCAATAAGAAGAATAAAAAAAACACAATTTTTACTTTTAGTTCCGTTTTATCTTTATTCAGACTATTAATGGGGGGGGGCCATTCCCAATCCCCAAAACCAAAGCTGACGTAGGATAAAAATTTATTATTTCTTTTTAAATTATAAACATCACTTGTTTAAAAATTATAGGCTTAAATTTCACTGTTCTTAATGTCGTAATAAAAAGAGAGTCCCAGATATATCCTAATCTATCTATATTTGAAATAGGATTCATAAAAAACACTAGTTTGACTATTATGTACAGTTTAGAATTATTAAGATAATTAATGGGGGGCGCTATTACCACCCACCAGAACCAAACATCACACAGTATAAAGAAAAAAAAATGTTATTTCTTTTTCAATTATGAACGACACTATTTTAAAACTTATAGGATTAAATTTCAATCTGCTTAAACTATTAAAAAAAGAACGACAGTCGTAGATGGAGCATAAGTTATATATATTTTAAATACGTTGAATAAAAAAATAACAGAATTTTTACTATTATGTACTTTCTATAATAATTTTATATAAGATGAATAAAAAATAACACTATTTATACTATTATGTAATATAGATATTTCTTCAGAATATTAATTGGGGGTCCCGTACACCCTACCACAAAAAAAAAGATCTTGAATAATAAAAGAAAAAATTGAAAATCTTTTCAAATTATTAACGTCACTATTTTAAAACTTATCGGATTAAATTTCAATCGGCTTAAACTAGTAAAAAAGAACGACAGTCATATATGGAGCCTAATATATCTATATTTTAAATTCTTTGCATAAAAAATAACCCTGGTTTTTCGTTAATTTATTTTTGTTTTTTTTTTATATTATTATAGGGGGGACAGGTCCCCCTCCCCCAAAAAAACATCAAACAATGATAAAAAGAAAAAAATTGTATGTCTTTTTCAATTATTAACGTCATGATTTTAAAACTTATTGGCTTAAATTTCAATCTGCTTAAACTCGTAAAAAAAGAACACCAGTCTTAGATGGGGCCTAAGCTATATATATTTTAAATAAGATTCATAAAAAAATTAACACAATTTTGAATATTAGACCCGTTTGATATTAATTTTAAATAAGATGCATAAAAAAATAACACAATTTTGACTATTATATCCTTTTTATATCTTTTCAGAATATTAATATTCCTCACCCCCCCTCCGCAAAACTAACACCCATCCCAAAACATTAAATATATTGTGCATATTTAAAGGAGACGCATTGCTCGTTAATCAATTTTTAGTCTTAAATATGATATATTTCTGCAAGCTAGTTAAGAACCGTTTTAGCCAAAATACCCTATACCTGAACAGCTGTCAAAAAGCGTTTGAATTATGTGTTAGATATGTGGTCCGCTTTCAATCAGAAACTCAATATGATAAGATAGTTAAAAGTAGTTATACGAAAATTTGAACTTAGCGT
>NW_028297915.1:0-9017 GCF_049724085.1 Artemia sp. Qi Xiang Cuo
ACGGTCTCCGTGAAAAACAAAACCCCCCTCATTGACCTCTCGATGAACAGATGCTGATCAATGTCAGTGATTAGCCCATCAACGTATTCAGTATGGATCCATACATGTCCCAGTACAAGTCCTATTGCGTACCCTCGGACTTCATTGAAAAAATTCCAAGTGTTAACAATACCCTACTCATTGTTAATAGCAGTCCATCGACTTTGAAGACTGGCCATTGGCTATGCATCTTTCAAAACAGCGAAGAATATTGAATTTTTTGATACTTTTGACATATCGTATAAATTCTACGATCCATAGATCAGCATCTGTATTGAATGCAGTGGGAAAATCATTATTAAAAATCAACGAAGAGTACAGGATTTAATGATTAAGATATGTGGCTTTCATGCACTACTCTTTTTCATGTTCAGATGTCGTGGCTACACCTACAAGCAGTTTTTCGACAGCTACATTGACCTACCTCGATGGAATGACTTTCTAGTGGAGAATATAGTTAAAACTATATTTAATATTGATTCTAGTGACCTAAGAATAGAATTTTTCAAAGATGTATGATAAATTGTTTATTAATAATAAAAAAAATTATATAAATGATAAAAAGACTTTTTTCTACTCTTTAGATTTCATCCACTACTACTAGGTATTTGTCGAAAACAACTAGTGCAGGTAGATTATCTGAATTCACAGTGTACTGATCCTGATGTACTGCAATGTCAGGGTCACATTTTCTACAGTAGAGTGTGACTTCACTCTTGTCATATATCTTTGTATAGTCAATGATACTAGTCGAATTCATTCTATAAAATTCACATGTTTCAATGTGCCTATTTGAAGCAATTTAACAAACAGTGTCCTCAAGTGTCGAATCATATTACGTCACAGCGAAATAAAAATCAGTGGGCTTATAATCAAAACACTCATTGTCTTCACAACAATGACGTTGAAACCATATTCTCTTGTTGTTCCAACATTTGAATCGTTGACCCGGTTCCTCCTCCCCGAACAATCTAAAACCACGACGATACCAATCTTGTAGCAATAAACTAAAATCACGGTTAGGCTTCTTTCCAGTCAAACCGGGATATGTACTCTCCCACTGCTTACATTTATCATAATGACAATTGGAGCATAGTTATCCTCTTGGATGAGAGTCACACACCTTTTCAAGACAGAAATTACAACCTTTAATTTGTACAGCATTTCCTCTATGCAATTTACACGGGTTGCAGAATCTACACTTTTCATAATACTCCTCAATCATTGTGCAATTCTCACATGATGACCATCTGCCCTGTGTATACATACATAACGGGCATTTATGGAACTTTTTGTCATGTGTTGACGCTCTCACTGCCACAATAAAACTGAGCTAGTAACAAAAAAAAAAATTGTCTGAGAGAGAGAGAGGAGTAAATCATCCTTGAACACCAACTTTATTATTAAAAAAAAAACTCCTGAATTGCTAAAAAAAAACGTTTAAAAGCATATTCACAGTATTAATTTGCTGCGTCGTGATCAATATATCAATAAATTTTTTAAATACATTTGGACAACAATTTCGAACATTCATACAATAGTCTAATGATGGAGAATCAGTTTTTATTATATCGACTAAATGTTCTAGAGAAAATATTGTATATTGAATTGACAACTATATAAAATTATCATCTATGATTCTATGTTCTTACAATAATAATAAGATTCCTCATGAATCGCTCTTTATCAAATCTTTCATTATTTTATAGTCATAAATCTCTCACAGTCAACTTGAGACTAAATAGAATTTCTTTTTTCTACTCTAAAAAATATACGCTAGTCTACTATGGAAAAAGAAAAAATACCATTGATTTAGAAACAGTTTTATTGATCATAATTACAATAATAATAATATTATTCACTGATGCATTTTGTTCTAATCAATATATTTCGATAGGACATCTAATGCTGACCGACGTTTATTTATATGGAGAATATTTACTTTTCCAGCAAAACACAGCTGCTCCTCCTGCTTAAATTTGCTTAATGATATCACATATCTCGCATACATAATGTCCCATTCAAGACATAGTCTACAACCAGCGGTTATTTCCACAGCCCCATTGGGTACTCGTATATCGTTGCTGCTGCTGCTGTCGGTTCCATCATTAATCTCCAATAGTGTAAATGTACCACTCATTTTTTTTTTCTCCACTAATATCCTTCTAAATAAAAAAACTATTCTCTTTGAATTCAATTCTCTTACTAATATGAATTGTAAAGAAAACTATTCCTTTTATTCAAATCCTAATCACCAATCAAGTTGTACCCGTTCCTATCGGCAAAGAGTGTAATGACCGAGTGTAATGACCTGTTTACCTAACAGAAAAACCTGCTTGGTACAGGGGCGTCGCAAAGTAGTACCTTGGTATATACTGATATATAATAATTTTTATTCATATTATTGGGGGGGGGGGAGCTGCACCCCCCTCGCCAAAAGACACCGCTGTCCCACAGGGTTGGGACGAAATTGCGCCGAGGGGTTCTACGCATTCATTTGTCTACGTTGTCTAGTTCAATTCTTATCCTTTATTTATTTCCTTTAACTTTGCTCATATATTTTCTTTCTCCTTCACTTCTCTCTTCATTGCCACTCTTAATAAATTTACTGCGCTCTTATTTACTCTCATTTACAGTTCCGTCGGAAGAGAATACAGGGTACTTTCCCATTATGCGGGCCTCTCTAAAAAGTCAAGTTTGGTTAATGCTAATGAAATAAAGTAAAATAGGATGAATATATAATAGTTTAGAAACAAATTTGTCCTATATATTTGCACATTAGGGGAGGGGGGGGGGGTAAAGCATAGCATATATTAAATACGTAACCTAACCTAACCTATGTACCTTTCCACCCCCGCCCCTAAACCCTCAAAAACTACAGTTTAATATTGTATACGCAATGAAAACCACGCTATCATTGCCTACTCTATAGCGGTTAACAAGTCAAAAACGGGCTTTATCATTGCCTACTCTATAGCAGTTAGCCCGAGAGGCCCTCATAATGGGAAAGTATCGAATGCAGTGCTAGTGTCATTGTCTCTCTCTAGAAAGCTCAGCTTCATGTCTTCATCCGATCAACCATTTTGATTCCAGATATAGTCCAAGGCTATAAGACAAGTTTTCAAAGTCTGTTTAATATTAAATTAAAAAAACAAGTTTTTTTTAACTGAAAGCAAGGAGCGACGTTAAAACTTAAAACGAACACAGATTATTCCGTACATGAAAGGGGCTGTCCCCTCCTTAGCGCCTTGCTCTTTACGCTTAAGTTTTTTATTGTTTTAAAAAAAAAAGTTGCGAGACATCCCCTCCGTTGAGGAGGGGACAGCCCCTTAGTAGTAAGGCATTAATAGATATCAACCGTGCTTGCGTAATTTGTCTTATCTCTAGCATGTAAAAGAATATACAGTGTAGTCTAACCGGTACATTGGCTTACCACGGGTTAAGGCATTAATAGATATCAGAAGTGCTTGCGTAATTTGTCTTACCTCTCGCCTGAGGCATGGATATACAGTGTAGTCTAACCGGTACATTGGCTTACCACCGGTCTGTCACTTATCACTACGAACGGTACTTGCCTTAGCAGACGGGTTTTCTGAGGTAACAGCCATTTTTTTGGGGTCAAACAGAGAGCGGCGGTTACTGCATATACGGTAACATTATTAGCAGGGTTTTTTTAAAAAAACTTGGCGACGTATGATGTACTCAAGCAAAAACCCTTATACTTCAGCTTGTCTATTCATTTGTGTTAAATAAAAATCTTGAATCTGGAAAATGAAAAAATAAGTATTTAAACAAAATGTACGATGTTGCTAATTAAAGAATAGTAGGTGTACGTTATGCCCTAGGGGCATATAAGGTTTGTATAGATAGTGATGATGTAGAAACTTAAAAAAAAAGTTCATTCCATTTGAAATTAGAAGGGATTATGCCCTTTTCAATAGTTGAAAGGGACTGGAGGATAACTAACACCCCTCTCACATCCACCATTTCCCCAAACACATTCAATCTAAACTTTGAGATAGCTATTTTGTTTGAAGTAGTTAAAAAGTCTGGAAATTATGTTTTTGAGGATGACACTCTCCCCACAGCCCTAAGGGCAAGGGTTGTAATTTATGCCCTTGGAGTATATAAGGTTCTTTATTATAAAAAGCGATGTCGTAAAAACTTCAAAAGGGAATCATTCGATTGAAAATTGAAATGGCTAGTGCCCTTTTTAATAATCGAAAGTGATTGGATGGCAAGTAACCCCCCTCTCACGCCCATCATTTCACCAATCACATACAATCAAAATTTTGAGATAGCCATTTCATTCAACGTAGTTGAACGGTCCGGAAATTTTGTCTTTGAGGATGACAACCTTTTCACAGCACTAAGGTGCTTATAGAAAGCGTTGTTGTAGAAACTCCAAAAAGGTCTCATTCGATTGGAAATTGAAAGGGCTAGTGCCCTTTTTAATAGTTGGAAGTGATTGGAGGGCAACTAACCCCCCTCTCATGCCCTCCATTTCCCCAAACACGTCCAATCAACATTTTGAAATAGTAATTTTCTTCAACGTAGTTAAAAGTTCTGGAAATTAGGTCTTTAAGGATGACAACCCCCCACTCCCAGCCTCAGGGCAAGGGTTGTAATTTATACCCTGGGGGCATATAAGGTTTTTATTGAAAGCGTTGTCGTAGAAACTTCAAAAAGGCTTATTCGATTGGAAATTCAAAGGGCTAGTGCCTTTTTTAATAATTGAAAGTGATTGGAGAGCAACTAACGCCCCTCTCACGCCCACCATTTCCCCAAACACATCCAATCAAAATTTTTAGATAGCCATTTTGTTTAACGTCGTTGAAAGTTCTGGAAATTAGGTCTTTGAGGATGACAGCCCCCTCACAGTCCTCAGGGCAAGGGTTGTAATTTATACCCGTGAGGAATATAAAGTGTTTATAGAAACTGTTGTAGTAGAAACTCAAAAAGGGCTCATTCGATTGGAAATTGAAAGGCCTTGTGCGCTTTTTAATAGTCGAAAGTTATCGAAGGCTTGACATTTTTATAGTAAACATTGATGTGGGTACAATGTGTTATTTTCTTTCTTTGTTTTTTTTTGTTCAGAACAGGGCACTTCGCATCAAAGGAGTTGTCTTAGGAATTTCGGAAAGGGCTCATTCAATTGAAAATAGAAAGGGCTAGAAAAGGGCTAATAGTCGAAAGTGATTAGAGGATAACTAATACCCTCTCACATCCCACATTTACCCAAACACATGACGTAGTTAAAAAGTCTGGAAATTATGTTTTTGAGGATGAAAACCCATTCAGAGCACACAGGACAAGGGATGTAAGTTATGCCCTGGGGGCATATAAGGTTTTATTGAAAGTTTTGTTGTAGAAACTTGAAAAGGTGCTCATTCAATTGGAAGTTCAAAGGGCTAGTACCCTTATTAATAGTCGAAAGTGATTTAAAGGCAACTAAGCGCCCTCTCACGCCCACCATTTCCCCAAACACATCCAATCAAAATCTTTAGATAGCCATTTTGTTCAACAGGTCTAAAAGTTTTAGAAATTAGCTCTGAGTATGATAACCCCCCTCAGATCCCTTGGGGCAAGGGTTGTAGGTCATACCCTAGGGACATATAAGGTTTTTATAGATAGTGATGTTGTATAAACTTAAAAAAGGTTTTTTCGCTTTGAGATTAGAAGGGATTGTGCCCTTTTTGATAGTCAAAAGTGATTGGAGGATAACTAACGTCCCTCTCACATCCACCATTTCCCCAAATACATCCAATCAAAATTTTGAGATAGCTATTTTGTTCGACGTAGTTAAAAAGTCTAAAAATTATGTTTTTGAGGATGACACTCGCCCCACAGCCCTCAGTGCAAAGGTTGTAAGTTACGCCCTTGGGGCATATAAGGTTTTTTTATTATAGAAAGCGATGTCGTAAAAACTCGGCAAGGGTCATAAAACTCGGCAGGAATCAAAATCCTACGTGTACAAAACACCTATATATATATATATATATATTCATGTCCCACTGTTTAATGATAATTGAAAAAATCAGAACCATTAAGCCTAAGGATTGACCATCTTAAGATTTGCAATCTTACATTTTTTAAACTACTAAGCCTGGAAATAATTTTAGTAAAGGGAAGTTTCTTTAACTAAATTTAAAATTTAGCACCTATTATCGGCCACTTTACTTATGCAACGTTGATTTTATTCTACAAATCACAAAGATATTGGAAGTTTATACTTTATTTTCGGAGCTTGGGCAGGAATAGTGGGAACTTCTTTAAGCATACTTATTCGAGCAGAATTGGGTCAACCCGGCTCCCTAATTGGAGATGAGCAGGTGAATAATGTCATTCTAACGGTTCATGCACTTATTATAATCTTTTTCATAGTTATACCTATCCTGATTGGGGGATTTGGTAACTGGCTAGTACCTATTATATTAGGGGCCCCTGATATAGCTTTCCCCCGTCTAAACAACTTGAGATTTTGAATACTCCCACCCTAACTCTCCTTTTAGCTAGATCTAAGGTTGAAAGAGGAGCAGGAATCGGATGAACAGTCTACCCTCCCCTATCCTCCGCCATTGCCCATGCAGGGCCTTCGGTAGATTTAGCCATCTTCTCCCTACACTTAGCTGGGGCCTCCTCAATTTTAGGAGCCGTAAACTTCATTACCACTATTATTAATATACGACCTCAGTCAATATCCATTGACCGTATGCCACTCTTGGTATGGGCCGTAGGAATAACAGCCGTCCTCTTACTTTTGTCCCTACCTGTTCTGGCAGGAACTATTACCATATTGTTGACTGATCGTAATTTAAATACTTCTTTCTTTGATCCCGCAGGTGGTGGAGATCCCATTCTTTATCAACATCTATTTTGGTTCTTTGGTCACCCTGGAGTGTATATTCTAATCTTACCCGGATTTGGTATGGTTTCTCATATTATTAGTCAAGAAAGAGGGAAAAAGTAAGCATTTGGCGCGTTAGGTATAATTTATGCTATGCTTGCTATTGGGATTCTTGGGTCTGTTGTCTGAGCCCACCATATATTTACTGTAGGTATAGACGTGGATACTCGAGCCTATTTCACTGCTGCAACTATAATTATTGCAATCCCTACTGGAATTAAGATTTTTAGATGGATCGGGACTCTTCTTGTTTTGTCTTGTCTTCTTGTTCACTGTGGACAAGGGGGTTTGTCTTCTTGTTCACTGTGGGGGGTCTTACTGGAGTTGTCCTTTCGAACTCTAGAATTGATATCGTACTCCATGATACTTACTACGTTGTTGCTCACTTCCACTACGTCTTGTCGATAGGAGCTTTATTTGCTATTATAGGGGGGTTCGTACAATGACTCCCTCTTAAGACTGGGCTAAGAATGAATCAGTTTCTTCTTAAGGTTCATTTTTTTATAATATTTTTAGGTGGTAAACTTAACCTTTTTCCCACAACATTTTTTAGGTCTTGCAGGGATGCCGTGCAGCTATGCAGATTGTCCCGACACATATGCATCATGGAATGTAATTTCTTCGTTAGGAAGAATTATATCTATAGTTGCCACACTTATATTTATTTTTTGCATCTGGGAAGCTATGGTTACCAAACGAATTAATCTTTTTTCACTAAACTTAAGATCGAGTGTAGAGTGAAATCACCCCCACCCACCTGCTGACCACTCTTACGAAGAGATTGCTATAATTTCAAAATTTTAAAGTAGCAGAAACGGATATGCGTTGGATTTAAGCTCCAAAGATGGGGGGCCCCTTTAAAAATATCTCAATGGTTTCAACTGAGTCTGCAAAACGGAACTTCACTTCTCATAGAACAACTCATTTTTTTTCATGATCATGCCCTGTTGGTAGTAATCCTTATCACTTCACTTGTTGGATTTTTCCTAGCCGCACTATTTTCCAATAAGTTTCTCCATCGTTATCTCCTTGACGGACAAGCAATCGAAACAGTGTGAACTGTTATTCCTGCTGTTATTCTAGTAGCTATCGCCCTCCCCTCTATTCGCCTTCTTTACTTAATTGATGAAATTCATAACCCCGCCCTAACAATTAGGGTGACGGGACACCAATGATATTGATCTTATGAGTACTCTGATTTTGATGATATTCAATTTGACTCCTACACGATCCCTTCAAATGAGCTCTCTTCTGGTATATATCGTCTACTTGATGTGGATAATCGCTTACCTGTTCCCTATAATCAAGCTATCCGTATAATGATAGTAGAGAGGGGGGTGTTACTCGTGACCCCACACCATATATGAGCATAGACTCGTGATCCCACACCAAATAAGGGCATAGAGTCATTAGGGAGAACACGTGGTTAATGGGGTCAATGACCTCTTTTTCCAAGGTCGATTTATTTGATGTTTCTATGTGTAATAGCTCCGGGGACGAAGGTTGCACATGCGCATTGAATTCTAACGGGAACAATGTTATTGATTGCGTAATCGAAGGGGAAGTGAATTTCCGAGAACTTGATTGCGTAATCGAAGGGGAAATTGTTGATTCACGAAGGGGAAATTAAGAAACAAACATGCCTTCTTTAATCTGTGATTTACATAATCGCTAGGGGAAATTATTGATTCACGAAGGGGAAATTATGAAACAAACATGGCTTCATTGTTGTTTGGTTAGCTTAACCTGAGAAATTGATTTACATAATCGGCGGGGAAATTGTTGATTCAAGAAGAGGGAATTAAGAAACATTAAGGCTTCTTTAATCTTTAGACCTGAGGGATTTATTTAATATTGCTGTTTTTGGACAAGTGCATGCTAGGGGTGAATGTCAAGGTGTCCTGGAACAGGAAACAGTTAGATCACATGTTTCCTTCTCAGCCAATGAGCGAGTCGGTTACACCCTCCATCTCAGCCAAACAGAGACGTGCTTACATATTAGTGGCGGTGGGACTATTGGCTTCAATGTAGATGTCGGCCCCCATCATTCGATAGAGGTAACGTCACAGAG
>NW_028297916.1:0-9012 GCF_049724085.1 Artemia sp. Qi Xiang Cuo
GTAGCTAGCAACCTAGTAAGAGACGATCACGTCCAATGTTAAGAAATATAAAAACCCATAGTTCCTAACAAAGGAGTCAGATCAAAACAAAAAGTACACCATTAGAACCGCCTTGTCCGAAACCCCTGTATAGGAAACTTTCTGTCCCTTGGCTTGAACAGCAAGGGAAATATATTGGCTTGAAAATCAAGAAAAGTGGCAGCTACTACAACATTCTGCCTAAACGGGATATTTTTTCTTTCTTATTTTCTTTTCCAAAGATAGCTTGGCACTGGAATATCGTAGAGGGTTGTTCAATAGCTCATTTTAAAGGAAATTAATTGGGTTAAAAACCTTTTGTAACTAAAATAAATTATTTCTAAAAGAGAATAAATTTTTCCACCAAAACTGCATTTTTGATGTCTTTTCACACTGCAGTCTTTCAAACATAATCGTATACCAGCGGTAAGATTTGAACCCACGCCTCCGAAGAGACTGGTGGCTAACACCAGTGCCTTGGACCACTCGGCCAGGCTGCCTCTCATAAATAACTATATATGTGAATCTTGGTTGCAGCAGTAGCTAGCAATCTAGTAAGAGACGATCAGTCCAATGATAAGAA
Source organism: Artemia sp. Qi Xiang Cuo (assembly GCF_049724085.1). NCBI lineage: Eukaryota > Metazoa > Arthropoda > Branchiopoda > Anostraca > Artemiidae > Artemia > Artemia sp. Qi Xiang Cuo. The sequence continues at coordinate 602 of NW_028297916.1, forward strand.
ATATAACAAAACTCCTAAAAATACAGTCAAATCATCAAATCAAAACAAAATTACATCATTAAAATTACCTTGTCTGAAACCCTACTAGATAAATAATGAATGTCGTCATAGTTTTATATTAGAGCTATGACGTGAATAGAAAAACACGAAATTATGTTGTGGTTTCTGAAGACGTCATGAAATAATATCATTGCGCCATGACGTCATCATGAAATAAAATCATTTCGCTGTGACGTCATAATCCGGGTTGCAGCGGTAGCTAGCAACCTAGTAAGAGACGATCACGTCCAATGTTAAGAAATATAAAAACCCATAGTTCCTAACAAAGGGGTCAGATCAAAACAAAAAGTACGCCATTAGAACCGCCTTGTCCGAAACCCCTGTATAGGAAACTTTCTATCCCTTGGCTTGAACAGCAAGGGAAATATATTGGCTTGAAAATCAAGAAAAGTGGCAGCTACTACAACATTCTGCCTAAACGAGATATTTTTTCTTTTTTTCTTTTTTTCTTTTCCACAGATACCTTGGTACTGGAATATCGTATAGAATTGTTCAATGGCTCATTTTAAAGGAATTTAATTGGGTTAAAAATATTTTGTATCTAAAATTGATTATTTCTAAGAGGTAATAAATTTCTTCACCAAAAACTGATTTTTGACGTCTTTTCATACTGCAGTCTTTCAAACATAATCGTATACCAGCGGTAAGATTTGAACCAACGCCTCCGAAGAGACTGGTGGCTAACACCAGTGTCTTGGACCACTCGGCCAGGCTGCCTCTTATAACTTGGGTTGCAGCAGTAGCTAGCAACCTAGTAAGAGACGATCAGTCCCATGCTAAGAAATATAAAAACCCAAAACTCCTAAAAATAGAGTAAGATCAAAACAAAAGTACATCATTAGAACTACCTTGTATGAAACCCTACTAGATAAATAATGAATGTCGTCATAGCTTTATATTAGAGCTATGACGTGAATAGAAAAACACGAAATTATGTTGTGGTTTCTGAAGACGTCATGAAGTAATATCATTGCGCCATGACGTCATCATGAAATAAAATCATTACGCCGTGACGTCATAATTACTACTTAAGAACTACAAAGATGAAAATGGTCTCATTTGTGAATTACATAATGGTTAGATCAAAGCAAGCTGCACGCAAGTTAAAAAAACAGTACTACACAGACAACAGAGATAGTATCTTGAAAAGAGAAAAGCAAATATAATATAGAACGACCTCTTGCCTATATTAAACTTTATAGGCCACTTAACTGTAGTATAGGTTAGTAAAGTCCAGGTTGCAGCGGTAGCTAGCACCATCATCTGGGTTGCAGCGGTAGCTAGTTCCGGGTTGCAGCGGTAGCTAGCAACCTAGTAAGAGACGATCACCTCCAATGTCAAGAAATATAAAAACCCATAGTTCTTAAAAAAAGAGTCAGATCAAAACAAAAAGTACACCATTAGAACCGCCTTGTCCGAAACCCCTGCATAGTAAAATTTCTGTCCCTTGGCTTGAACAGCAAGGGAAATATATTGGCTTGAAAATCAAGAAAAGTGGCAGCTACTACAACATTCTGCCTAAACGGGATGTTTTTTTCTTTTTTTCTTTTTTTCTTTTTTTGTATCCAGAGATAGCTTGGCACTGGAACATCGTAGAGGGTTGTTCAATAGCTCATTTTAAAGGAAATTAATTGGGTTAAAAATCTATAGTAACTAAAATAAATTATTTCTAAAAGAGAATAAATTTTTCCACCAAAAACTGCATTTTGATGTCTTTTCACACTGCAGTCTTTCAAATATAATCGTATACCAGCGGTAAGAATTTTACATTAAAGAACGATGTTCAGTCCATAGTAACTGAAGTGTTATTAGGAACCATTATATAGATGAGGCTTACAGTACTCAAAGGTTACTGTTTACAAAGTGTTGAAAAGATATTAAGACTATAATTGGAAAACCACACCATTGCATACATTAGAATTAGTTAGCCACTTGATTGTTTGAGGTTCGTCTCTTGCTATTTCAAAGAAGAAAAAGCCGTAGGCTTTTTTCTGTTTTATCCTTTCCTGAGTTAAAAAAATGTTCAACATTTTTGAACATTGTTGAACATTTTTTTAACTCAGGAAAGGATAAAACAGACCCTGTACTGGGTAGTGGTGTCTACAGAATCCCGTGTTCTTGTGGAAAAGTTTACATTGGTAGAACCCATCAACAACTAGGTGAACGTTTGCATGAGCACAAAATTTCAATAGACAAGTCCCTGAGATTAAAAAATAACAATGACAATTTTGATTCGGCATTGGCTTCGCATATTTTCGTAAACCCGACCCATCTAGTTTTGTTTGACGAGGCAACTTTAATATCAACTGTTAATGGCGCACCACAAACTTTTAAGGAGGTAATTGAGATAAGAAAATATATGAACAAAAATTTAGCAATAAATAGAGATACTGGAGATATTTCATTAAGCCCAATTTACGACAGTTTAATCTTGAAGGACTCAATCAATATTTTAACCCGAAAAAACTTAAAAGAACCTATTTGCATATCTAATGAAAACCGAAATTGTAGACCAGCCAAAATTAATGCAAGACAAAAGATAATTACACAATCATCTTGGTAAATTTTATTTTCATTGATTCCTTCCTGGTTTTTTATTCAGTGTCTATTATGTCTTTGTACAGGAAACTTCGAAAGGTTAGATTCTCGTTTTTTTTTTTCTTCTCTTTATTGTTTTTGTTTTAGCACTTAGGACGACTTGGCGGAGGTCCTTTTCGAAATATTTGCTTATATTTTGTCTTCTTCATGGTTCGCTGGCTGACAAAATCCTCGTTTTTTCACCCTTTTTGATTTTATTTTTCATTTTGTTACTTTCTCTCTTCTCTGAGTTTCGTTTGTCTTTTTTTCTTTCCGCTTTTTTTTACTCCTCAGCTAGATGGACAATGCAAAATCATAGAGAGCTGTGTAATGGCTCATTTTAAAGGAAATTACTACATCTAGTCGCTTTTGCAAATTAAAAATAAAATAGTTCTTAAGTAGAATCACTTTTGTACAAAAAACTGCATTTTTGATGTATTTGCATACTGCAGTCTTTTCAAAGATATTTGAATTTTGAAGCAATCAATACATAAAGGACCGATACAGTTCAGTATAAATGGGGAATATGTAAGTTTCATCGGATATAGCTGAAATACATAAAGGCTCGATCATCGAATTTAAGCTGAAACTAAGTAAAGGACAATTATGCCTCCATATATTCACAGTGATGTATAAGATTTCCCATTACATCTGTAAACTGTTCCACAGTTGCCGGTCCATACCTTGGAAGCTTTTCACTAAACATGCAACATTTCTTTTGGATATTATTACATGAAATAACAAACCATTGCATACATTGGACTTAGTTAGCTACTTGATTGTTTGAGGTTCGTCTCTTACTATTTCAAAGAAAAAAAAGCCGTAGGCTTTTTCCTGTTTGTAATCAGGTTCGATAATAATATATATGATTACATAAAGGATCGATTTAGTTTACATAAAGGATCGATCTAGTTTTATAATAAAGAACGACCTCTTGCCTATACAAAATTTTATACGCCACTTAATTATAGAATAGGTTAGTAATTCCACAAATAGCTTGGCACTGGAATATCGTAGAGCGTTGTTCAATGGCTCATTTTAAAGGAAATTAATGGAGTGAAAAATATTATATTAAAAGACGATTACTACTTAAGAACGACAAAGATGTAACTGGTCTCATTCGTGAATTACATAATGGTTAGATCAAAGCAAGCTGCACGCAAGTTAAAAAAACAGTACAACACAGACAACAGAGATAGTATCTTGAAAAGAGAAAAGCAAAGGTATTCAACCGACCAGGCGTATCGAGATGCGAAAATTTTACAGTAAAGAACGATCTCTCTCCCATAGTAACTGATATGTTACATTAAAAGACGATCATTGGAATAAAAAGTTATTGCATGCATTGGACTTAGTTAGCTACTTGATCGTTTGAGGTTCATCTCTTACTATTTCAAAGAAGAAAAAGCTGTAGGCTTTTTCCTGTTTGTAATATTTTCCTGTTTGTTATCATCCGGGTTGCAGCGGTAGCTAGCAACCTAGTAAGAGACGATCACGTCCAATGTTAAGAAATATAAAAACCCATAGTTCTTAAAAAAAGAGTCAGATCAAAACAAAAAGTACACCATTAGAACCGCCTTGTCCGAAACCCCTTCCATAGTAAAATTTCTGTCCCTTGGCTTGAACAGCAAGGGAAATATATTGGCTTGAAAATCAAGAAAAGTGGCAGCTACTACAACATTCTGCCTAAACGGGATATTTTTTTCTTTTTTTCTTTTTTTTTCTTTTTTTGTATCCAGAGTTCAAAGTTCTGCTCAGAACTTTACTTTTAGTTGCTCTTTACTTTCAGTTAAAGTTTTTTATTTATTTGATGAACTAAAGAAAACAAGACGCTCACTATATGCGGCGATGAAGCCTAATAATCTGAAAATAACAACAAGGAAATCCCGGAATCCTAGAACAAAAGTCATTGAATATTGAGTCAGTCTGTATACTGCTTTAAACTTAAAATCTACACCCAAGTCTACATAGGACGCAGTCAAATTAGTAGTTTAATTTTTGTATTAAACGTCATTGAGCAAATCAATTGACAAATTACGTCATTATCTGCCTTAAGGCAGTTTTTTCTAGGATTGTTTTTTTGTCTTTTTTAAATCATAAAAATTAAAAAGAGCACTTTTCCTTCGTTTCTTGGAACTATAAGTTTTAGTGATTCTGCGAGGAAAACGTTTTTCGAGTTCAAATCCTTCCCTAGGCTTGCTTTCCACATGACCCAGGCCAAGATAACAGACGAAGAAACATTTTAGACTGTAGCCAGTGGTGGTGAAACATGGTCCTTAGTACAGTAATTGCTAGAATTTCTGATGGGCTGCCTCTTGCAGCATCAGTGCAGGATGATGAACAGGGTAGAAGTTTAGTTGACTATCACAACCAGGCAAAAATGTTGATGAAGATGTTCGACGCACGTGGTCTGGAGAGATGTTCAATTGAAACCCGACTTTTTAGTTTCCATTATTTAATCAAAGATGAGGTGTGCTACCTAGTGTTGTCAGAGAAAACATTTTCACATAAACTAGCATTTTCATATCTGGATGATCTGCAGCAAGAATTTAGCTCTCAGTATGGTAGAAAAGTTGTCACTGTTTCTAGGCCATATTCTTTTATTGAATTTGACAATTATATACAAAAAGCAAAGAAAACATACATAGATCCCCGTACGAGGAGAAACCTTGGCACCTTAAACAACGAACTTTTAAATGTTCAGAAAATTATGGTTCAAAATATTGACGATGTTTTGCAGCGAGGAACACTTTTGTCTGAACTCGACAACAAAGCTCAGAATTTGGCGACGCTATCGACCAACTACAAAAAAGATGCGCGACACTTAAACCGTCAGTCTACAATTTTTATAATTGGTGGCGCATGTTTTGTTTTGTTATTTTTGTGGTGGATTTTCTTTTAATTTTTTTATCTCTGCCAGTGTTTCATTTGTGTAACTTCGAAATTTGTGTTTCCTTCGGGATTTTTTTTTTATATAAAAAAAAATGTTTTAGTGATTGTAGTAATCATAAAAGGGAAAATAAAAACTATATTAAGAGTTCTTTTTAGTATCTGTTTCTGTCAAAATCGCCATTTTAAAGCTTCAACTTTTTCCTCTTAAAGTGTTTGAATATGGACCTTGAAAAACGTCCGATTTCGAAAGAGGTTCAGGTTGAAGCCACTGTTAGTAAAATAACATCAAACCGGGCAGGTGCATAATGTAAAAAGGATATAAGGTCAGACCAAGGAAGATCATTTTTTAACCGAAGTCGAGGATATTCAGATTTTCAAAGAGGCCGAGGACAGTCATATTTTCAAAATAGACGAAATGGGTCAGATAATGACAGAGGAAGAGGAACGTTAGATTTTAACAGAGGTCAAGAAAGGTCAGATGTTAACAGAGGCCGAGGAGGGCCAGATTTTCAAACTGTCCGAAAAGGGTCAAATTTTCAAAATGGCCTAGAAGGGTCAGATAATAACAGAGGAATAGGACGGTTAGATTTTAACAGAGGCCGAGGAGGATTAGATTTTCAAAGAGACCAAGGAGGTTTACATTTTCAAAATGACCGAGAAGGCTTATATAATAACAGAGGAAGAGGACGGTTAGATTTTAATAGAAGCCGAGGAAGGTCAAATTGTCAAAGAGGCCAAGGAGGATCAGATTGTTATAGAGGCCGAGAAGGTTCACATTTTCAAAATAGCCAAGAAGTGTCAGATTTTCAGAATGACAGAGAAGGGTCGGACAATAACAGAGGAAGAGGAAGGTTGGATTTTAACAGAGGTCGAGGAAGAACAAATTTTAACAGACCAAGGAAGGTCAGATTTTCAAAGAGTCCAAGAAAGGTCAGGTAATAACAAAGGAAGAGAAAGTTTAGCTTTTAACAGAGGCCGATGAAGGTCAGATTTCTGAAGCGACCGAAGAGAGTCAGATTTTCATAATGACTGAGAAGGGTTCATATAATAGCTGAGGCGGAGGAAGGTTAAATCTTAACAGAGGCCGAGAAGGGTCAGATTTTCATAGAGGTCGGTTAATAGAGGAGGAGAAATGTCAGATTTTGAACTAGACATATACTGCCGACATATTGCACATTTAAGTAACATTAAAATTTAATCAGGTAATAAGGATAATTTGTGGTGATTATCACGAATAACTATTGATTTTTGTAGTCTATTCGATAAACAGTAAGGTCATGTGAGAATTTGTCTTTGTTAATATCGTCCGATTTGTGATCATAACGACGGCGTTGCTTTTGTTTTTCATCATCCGGTAGAGATGCAATTGAATTGTATCGCATTGGAAAACCGATGCGGCATTGCAGTTTTCCATCTTTATTAATCATACAACTGGTGTTTGAATATAACTCCCTACAGGATGATCAGAAGGATATCTGCACAATGTCCCAAGAAAAACTTGGGGCATTATTTTTGTAAGTACCGAAGCATAACGTTAAAACTAAAACAATTTTCTTTTACAAAAACTGCATCTTTGCATATATGATGAATGACATCATTATCGTTTGCTGCAACCATAAATGACGTTGTAATAAAACTATGATGATGTCAATTGCATTCAGGGTTCCTTTTTTACTATATTCAGCTAAGAAAAGCCGAAGACTTTTCCTTGTTTGATTAATAATTTAGAGAGTGATTTTAAACAGTCAAATGACCGTCTCAATTCTAAGCAAGGTATGTATATATTTTCAGGCCAGTTCCAGGGGAGGACCCTGGGGGGCGATGGGGTCCCCCCCCCCCCCCCCTCTAGGGTAGTCTAAAGTAGTGTAATTTACTTAATTAATTCAAGTTTGCGTTAATTAAACTTGCTCCTAACGCAAGGTTATCGGATCAACCTATTTTGCCCCCCCCCCCAATTTTTTTTATCGGCTCAACCTGTTTTGCCCCCCCCCCCCCTAACAAAATCCTGGATCCGCTCCTGGCCAGTTCTCATATATCCGCTAATTATTTTGGTCTAGATAAGTACAGAGTCTTATCTAGTGTGGTACAAAATGTTTTCAACACAAAGTTATGTGGCTGGAGAGGAGGGGTAAACCGCCTCAAAAAGTGTATTTTCTATTCGTTTTTAGTTTTAATTTCGTTTTATAACCCGTCCGGCTTGACTTTAGAGTCTTTGGGCGTAATAGCCTTAGACTATAAATTAGTATTTTCAAAATTTTCCCTATTAGAGAGGAAAATCTTCCCCCCCCCCTTCCGCACTTGTTACTTCGTCAACCACAGATCCAGAGTTATTAAGGGAAACTGGGTAGTGAAATTCGAAATAGGCGATGAATTTCAACTTAGTAAATGTAACTTCTGTATGCAAAATTGTGTACTTTAAAGTTGAGCAATGAATTTAATACGTAAAAAAAAAATAACCTTAGGTAATCCACCCTCCAATAAGAGAATAGGATACTTTTCCTAGTAGATGGTTTTGATTTTGAGATAAGAAGTCTCTTCGTGCTTAGTCTCAACTTTGTTCAACTTTTTTTTTATTTAAAATTTAGTGTTTTCGCTGAAACATAGTTTCTGCTAACAGAAAGGAGTTGATAGGCAGGTAGATGTAGCACTTTTGTTTAAAATTACAGCTGCCGCTGCAACCTGGATACCGCTACAATCTGGATAGCTTGTAGCAAGCCCTGGAACCACCGTACATAAGTTACTATGGGCGAGAGATCGTTCTTTACTGTACACAAAATCCCGTGTCGAGTATCTAAAACCTAGCATAAAACAAAACTAATTTTAAAATTTTCAGGTATTTATCTTGTTTGAATTACTAAATTATTATTATTGGTTAGACACCA
>NW_028297917.1:0-9004 GCF_049724085.1 Artemia sp. Qi Xiang Cuo
ATTGGTTGACACAATGAGATTCTACATTCCTGGAGCTTCAGTTACTTCGTTTGCTGACGACACGGCTTTAGTGAATGCAGCAAAGTCGCAGCAAGAGCTCTTGTTCAAGGCGAATAAGGCGCTTGATGGCCTACATGAATTTGTTTGTGCTAGTCTACTTAGCGTCAATGCATCAAAAACTAATTTTATGATTTTTACGAGGACTGGTTCTGCTCCCACTCTCCCTGTTGTCATTATTTACAATGGCCTACCCCTCTCACAGGTCGAAGAGATCCGATGTCTGGGATTCATCCTGGATCGAAACTTGAGGTTGAGAAAACACTGCGACATCATAGCATGCAAGCTGGCGCAAGGCCTTTGAGTTCTGAACCGTTTTCAAAATTTTTTACCTTTGAAAATTCTGCTTTTATCGTATTCTTCATTAATAGCGCCTTATATAAATTATGGTTGTTTGATTTGGGCGAGTAATTTTAGTTGCAATTTTAGAAGAGCTCAAGTTCTGCAGAATAAGGCTATAAGGTTGATTGGAAGGTATGATTGTGGTATTGATAGCACTGAATCACTTTTTAGAAAGTTTAAAATTTTAAAGGTTGGTGAAATAAGGGGTTATCAAATTGGAGTATTTGTATTTCAGTGTCTGAATGGTCTTGCACCAGATTTTCTTATGAATATTTTTAAGACTGATTCCTTTTATCACGCTTATTTGACTAGGAGTGCGGATAGTCTTGTATCTGAGCCACAGAGCACAATGAGAACGAGTCAAGTGACCAGACCCTTGGGCTCGTCAGTTTCGAATTCGTTCCCAGATTCTGTTCGTCAAGCTGAAAGTGTGCCGCTACTTAAAACACGGATTCAAAATCATTTATTTTCAGGAATTTGGTAGTGTTAAAGGTTCGAGAGAAGGTTTTTTTTTTATATTTTATTTTTATTTTTAATATTTTGTGCCATTATATATTTATCATTAATTTCAGTTATTATTATTGTTATCCCCTTTTTCATTTTTTTTTGGTGTGATGAATTGGCATGCATGATATCCAACCGGTCGCTTTTTAAAGCAACATATTGCTTTTGTTCGACATGTTGTCACAATGTTTTGTTTTTTTGTTTATAAAAATGTATGAACCTTAACCTGAAAAAAATATACAGCCCAAATTATGTATATTCTTTCCATCTCCCAAGTATCTCAGTTTTTTCAACCCGTGTACCTGTAAGTTCAACCAACCTATGTGTTTTATGAATAATTGAAAATTACCAAGACCTTTTTGAAAAGAATGACTGCTAATTTATTCTCAGTGCATTAAATTACTAATTAAAAAATTACAAAGTTTTCCTTGGGGAAGTAAAGAGCGAAATTGGAATTTAAAACGAACAGAAATTATTTCTTTACGGTCTAGCTAACAAATATCAGTAAATCTAGTACAAATAAACCAACTGATGCCATTTTCCTATGCTTGTAGGATTATAGAAATGGAGCGCTTTAGTGAAAACACAAAGCACCATATAAGTTTTGGTACACTAAAAGTAAATCATTTGAGGACACTTTTTAAAGTATAAAAATAAAGCATTTTAGGGACATTTAATGATTATTTTTTAGACAATTTTAAAGTGAAGTCATATGGATAGTACCAGGAATATAATCTAGCTTTAGAATTTGTATCAAAACTTGAAATTCTTCATTGTATAGAGAGAATAATCGGATTTCCAGTTCATATTATGATTTGTTCTTCATTTCGAGTAGTACTAACGCGTGTCTGTACATTCACTTTTGGCTCCTAAATCAAAATTCTTTTTTTTTAATTGGCTTGTGTCTTTTCAGTAAAGCGCTAGTTTTCTGTAATCCTTTGTTAGTTTTTAAATCCATCGTATGTTGAAAGATCCTTTGTAATAGGAAAATACGTAGCCAATTACAAAATTCTGATTATTTTTTTTAATGCTACTGTGATAACAGAAATATGAAACATATTCATGTAGAAGTAACTGAGTATTCCTGCAAAACATCTAATTTACAACAAAAAGTTTATTATTCTTAATTTAAAAAAATACCACATGTTTAGGTACTGAGAACAGGAATGTAGTATAGAACTAGTTGAGTATTCCAATGTTAGAACTGACATTGGCTTGGGTTTAACGTTTTAAATAATTTTAACGCCATGCAGAGCTGGCAAGAAAACATGTTCTCTTAAATATTAAAAATGAGCTGCACATTAAAAGAAAATTCTAAGATTTTATCACGTATGGAGTTCCTTGGTCTTCTAAAAGTAACTATTTTTCAAAAGAAGATTTTCAAGGTTTTCAAAACATACGCAAAATTTCCGTATTTCGTTGCAGCTTGGTGCTGCAGCCAGTTTTAGTACAGTTTTAGCCAGTTCAAAAATTGAATGGTTTTGTCATTTTGTTCTTGCAAGAACATTTACTTCCCGCCATCTCCGTTAACTCTCTACGAAGAAGTAGCCACCATATTTTCTTTACCACCAATGCCCAAAAAACAAAAGGCCGACCTTCTGGGGGCCTTGCATGTGTTATCAAACGATTAGCTACTCCTTTGTCACCTATTTTATTTCATCCCTCTGATAAGATTATGGCAATACGACTTGGTCAGCTATTTATTTATAAATGTATATCATCACTGCGATCAGAAACGTCCAGCTTCAACTACCAAGTTTTCTAATGCCTGCTCATCCGTTAAAACTGTTATGCAATATTGAAAAGCATGGTTATCGTTGGCTAATGATAGGTGACTTTAATTGTGATGAAGTCACCTCGTGAAGTTGACTCGTGCCAACTTAGTTTAAAATTTGTTGCCTATTGGTTACCGCATGGTACCCAAAGCTCCTAATTCCAGTTATATTCATAATAGACGAATTATGACCAATATTGATCATTGTATTTGCTCTGCCAATGTTCCCTGTTCTTTCGTTAATGTTGACGAAGACGAACGTGATTTTGACCACCTTCCCCTTTCCCTTACAGTGACACTAACCTCTGATCCATCTAATCATCCTTGTGATGCTAATAAAAAATGGTGTTCGAAACGTGAGTGGAGCAAAGCCAATTGGCCTTTATATATTTCTACCCTAACAGCTCTGTTGTCCTGCGTCAAGATCCCTTTTAATGTACAGTGCACAAGTGTTTTTTCGCCACAAGCCAGAGTGCAACTGAATGTTTATTACCTTCACTTAGTTATGTGCATGAAACAAGCTGAGAATGTGGCTGTTCCCCTTGTCCGGGTTAAACTCCAAACTCGAAGTCGAATTTGGAAAGAAGACCCGGGTCTTCAAGCCGTCAAAAATCGTGCTAAACTCTGGCTTCGCATCTGGATTGCACGTGGGCGGCCCTTGCGAGGCCAAGTGTTTGATATAAAGAGTAAGACAGAAGCAGAGTTGTAACGGTATCTTCGTTTGGTTCGATATAATGGTGCTGAGTTCCCTAAAAGTGCGGTACAATGGAAAGAAGTCATTAATGCGTCTAAATTTGATTCATTAGGGACCAGTGATGTTATCCCAGATTCGTCTTGGCTTGGGCATTATAAAAATATTTTTTGTAAGATTGAGTATAATGTTCATTATCATTTTCAGTGCTTAATTTAAAAATTTTTGCTATCTAAAATTTTGCAACGTCATGTTATTCCTGGCTCAATTAAAAGCATTGTTAATTGTATGCTTAAACTTAAGTCTAAATCAAGTGATCTTGATGGGATTAGCGCTCACCATTTACGTTGTGATTGTCCGGCACTAGTTGCTCAGCTCCAGTTACTTTTTAAGTTCTGTTTATGTTTGTCAATGGTGCCTGATTCTTTCCTTTGCGGAACGGTAACTTCGATTCTTAAACACGGAAGAGACCCATTTGATTGCAGTTCATATAGGCCCATCACTGTTGCTTGCAATATTAGTAAGGTTTTTGAATATGTTCTGCTCCCATATATTATTGAACGAACCGAGAAAGACTCAAACCAATTTGGATTTCTGCCTCGTATTGGGTGTCAACATGCGCATATTATTTTAGCTTCATCTCTTTATGATGCCTAATCTAAAGGTTATGAATTACGTATTTGCGCTTTGGATTTATCTAAAGCCTTCGATAGTATTTGCCATGCACAAATGTGGCACTCTTTGCCAGAGTTTGGAGTGAACCCTTCTGTCATACATGTACTTAAATTTTGGTATAGTAATTAGTTTCTTCGTTTAAAATCTGGTGCACGATACTGCGGTAATATACCAGTTCAATCTGGAGTACGACAGGGTGGGGTGCTATCACCTTATCTATTTAATGCTTGCATTCAAAATGTGTTATTAGGAATCAAGCCTTCGTATTTTCATAATTTATCTCATCGGTCTTATATTGCGTATGCAGACGACCTGCTAGTTTTAAGCCGCACCAAGTCTATTTTGTCGTTATCGGTGCAACATATTTATATTATATTTCGAGATGTTGGTCTGTTTTGAATGTTGATAAATGCTATTATTTAGTTTTCAATCCCAAATCATCAGCTCATAATTAGTTCTGTGGATCCTCAGTAATTCGTAATATTACGAGTTTACGGTGGTTAGGAATTAGTATTTGTTCTACACTCACTTTTTTGTGACTTCAAGTTCTGAGAGATGTTAAAGAAAAGTTGAAGATCGGATATGCGAAAATTGTACCTAACCGTGGAAAATATTCACGCCGAGCTTTAGCTAAAATGTATTCCACATATTGTGACCATTCTGTCTTGTCTTTAAGTGGAATGTATTCGTCATTGAATAAGAATGATTTGCGCCAGATCCGTATCGCTTATTTTAGATATTGTAAATTTTTATTGTACCTTCCCACTTCATATCGTAATACACGTATTATTGAGAAGTTTGGTGCTACCGACATTACCCAATCGTTTGAATTGCTTAGTAATAATTTGACAAGAAATGCCTGTGTCCCTAGGACCAAACCATAATATTATCCGTGTGGTTTTGTCAGTGGTTGAGGTTTAAGTTATCTTTGTTTCTGTGTATTTGATTGTTTTTTTTCCTTCTTAGTGTACTTTACTCCGCTTTTTGTGTAAAAGTGGGTTAGAAATAAATTCTTATTATTATTGGTACTTGTAAAAGACTCCACAAAAAGTAGTGATTAAAAAAGGCTTCACACCTAACAGTCTCATTTTCTTTCTTTTCTATAAAGTGACTTGAACTTGGATCTTCGTTCTCCAGAAGAGAGGATACTCATTGTAGTCTAGTAAATAAATGTAATACTTGTCAAATATCCCAAAAACAGTCAAGTTCTTGATCTGATTGATGTGAGTAAAACCGGTTTGTCTGTCTGCATTCGGTTATAATTAGCTTAGTCTTAGTGAGAAAAACTACGATGCAGGTATATCTTAATTAAATATTGAATATAGTGAGGTGTTTAGGTATTTAAAAAATGTGTTCTTGGTGGCCTGCTGTCCGTAATCTTGTTTTGTCGTTTCCATAATTTTGTTACTAAAGTATCATATTGTTAATAATATTTTGGTGTATTTCATTAGGATTGAACCTAACTTCCCTTCTTGGTTGTTTTTGGGATATTTAACAAGTACCCTAAATGTTTTCTGTATTTCATCAGTTTTATCATCCTTTACCTTCAAACAAATTTGTTGGCCCTAGCAGGAACAACGCGTTCCTCATAATGCAACAATTCACCTCTTAATTAGTTAAGTTTTTGGTTAAAAATGAATTTATTTGCAGATATCCTGTCTTGATTAATGTTTTTTGTGACGACATAGTTCCGGTTCTGTTACCTGCCCTTGGGAAACTATAGGGTTTCGGGTAGACGCATCAATAATCACTTTTTTCTGTTGTTTGTTGACTGTCCGTTTTCGTTTGAGAAGTAAGTTTTAAAACTATTATAAGTAATGCCAGGTAATGTACATTGTAAAATGTACAATGGAAAATGTACAATGATTTTTGATTCTAGATGGACTAATTATAAACAATGATCTTAAGAACTATTAAAGTCATATTTCTTTCGGGGCACCATTTAGGTGAGGGGGGATTTGTCCCCTCACTTCGCTCTTTACGCTAAAGTTTTTTTTATTGTTTTAAAAAGTAGAGTTGTGACAAAAGGTCAAACTTTAGCGTAAAGAGTGAGGCGCTGAGGAGGGGACAGCCCCTTTCATATACGGAATAGTTTCTGTTCGTTTCAAGTTTTAATGTCACTCCTTACTTTCAGTTTAAAACACTTTTTTTATATTTAATTAAAGTAAAGCGGAATAATATTGCTCCTTACTTTCAGTTAAACAAACTTTTTTATTGTATTTAATTAAATTAAAGAGAGAAGTTGAAACTTTTACCGAACTGAAGTTCTGCTTCCTAGTTTATGCATCATATTTTTGAAAAGCTGCTTCAAATACACTGGCTCTTGATGTTTTCCCATGTTCCAAGAATTATTAAAAAGTCGTGCTCGACTGAAAACACAAAACAAGATTAGGAGCAGAACAGTTTTTTACTAGCCCGCAGAAAATAAAGGACAAACTTGTAAAGTTTTCCACTGTCTTACCGGCCATGGAATTCTCTAATATACAGTTTTAGGTCTCAATACTCTAATTTACCTTAGTTTTCAGTAAAGTGCTAGTTTTTCACCATAATAACTAAAGTTTGATCTTCTAACACATCTTTTTGTGAGTCCTCGTTTTAAAAGCAAATTGCGATAGTATCGAAGAAAAAGTCACCAATGCCTTCTGGTATTTGACGTTTCTTCAGTTCTTTTAGTGTAATTATGGAACAATATTAGCATAGTAATAATCACTGGATCTCTATTTCTGAAACTAACAAATTTGTCAAGTTAAAGAAAGAGAACAATAGCGCCAAGATTAGTCAAACGCTAGATAGAACCAGCGATATTTGATTGACACTAGGACCAATCTCCAGTCCCAGTATCCCCAGTTTCAAGAAATTTTCATTTGACCATTAATTAGGCTACTATTTATTTGTATGTCCCGGATAATCCTCTTAATAGCATCTTTATAAAATACTGTTTATAAAATACTATCTGGACTCTATATTTTTAATACCCTCTATATGTAATTATATCTGGACTCTATATTAAATATAGGACTCTATATTTATAAGGAAAAATGATTAATTTTGCCCCCTCCTCCTCATCTTACTCTTTACGCTAAAGTTTGACTGTTCGTCCCAATTTTTAAGGGCGTATACTGAAACACGGGTGAAATTTTCATTTGACCATTAATTAGGCTACTATTTATTTGTATGTCCCGGATAATCCTCTTAATAGCATCTTTAAAAAACACTGTTTATAAAATACTATCTGGATTCTATATTTTTAATACCCTCTATATTTAATTATATCTGGACTCTATATTAAATATAGGACTCTATATTTAAAAGGAAAAATGGTTAATTTTGCCCCCTCCTCCTCATCTTACTCTTTACGCTAAAGTTTGACTGTTCGTCCCAATTTTTAAGAGCGTATACTGAAAGACGGGAGCCGTTTAATTAAAATAAGAAGCTTTTTTAAAAGTGTTAATTTTGTTTAAATTTCTCATGTACGTTGAGCCAAATTCGAACCTGCATTAGTTGAAAAACTTCCAGAAATGAAATAAAAAAAGTTCTTTTAACTGAAAATCAGAAGCGAAATTAAAACTTAAAAGGAACAGAAATTATGCCGCATATGAAAGGGGTTGTCTCCTCCTTAACGCCTCGCTCTTTACGCTAAAGTTTTTATTGTTTTATATAAAAAGTAGAGTTGTGACAAAAAGTCAAATTGTAGCGTTAAGAGTAAGGCACTGAGGAGGGGACAGCCCCTTTCATATACGGAATAATTTCTGCTCGTTTGAAGTTTTAATGTCGCTCCTTACTTTCTTTTAAAAAAACTTGTTTTTTTTTTAAATCTAATGAAAGTAAAGAGAAGTTGAAACTTTTAACGAACTGAAGTTTCTGCTTCCTAGTTTATGCATCATATTTTTGAAAAGCTGCTTCAAATACACTGGCTCTTGATGTTTTTCCATGTTTCTAGAATTATGAAAAAGTAGTGCTTGACTGAAAACACAAAACAAGATTAGGAGCAGAACAGTTTTTTACTAGCCCGCAGAAAATAAAGGACAAACTTGTATAGTTCTCCACTGTCTAAACAGTGTAAACAATTGATGTCTCAATGCTCTAATAAACTTTTGTTTTCAGTAAAGTGCTAGTTTTTTACCATAATAACTAAAGTTTGATCTTCTAACACGTCTTTTTGTGAGTCCTCGTTTTAAAAGCAAATTGCGATAGTATTAAAGAAAAAGTCACCAATGCCTTCTGGTATTTGACGTTTCTTCAGTTCTTTTAGTGTAATTATGGAACAATATTAGCATAGTAATAAGTTTTGGATCTATATTTCTGAAACTAACAAATCTGCCAAGTTAAAGAAAGAGAACAATAGCGCCAAGATTAGTCAAGTGCTAGATGGAACCAGCGATAATTTATTGACACTAGGACCAATCTCCAGTCCCAGTTTCCCAGTTTCCAGTCCCAGTTTTCTAGAAATTTTCATTTGACCACTAATTAGGCTACTATTTATTTGTATGTCCCGGATAATCCTCTCAATAGTATCTTTATAAAACACTGTTTATAAAATACTATCTGGACTATATGTTCCAAGCAACTGGATAACCTGGGGTTAATATTACCTTTTTTAATTTTTGTTTATTTCTTAGCACTTTAATTTTAAACAATCTCTCGATTAGATGTTTTTTAAGTTTTGTTTCGAGTCTTTTATGAAGTAGGGAAACACTCTTAGTGAAACAAAAAAAAAAGCAAAAAAAGTTTCTTTTTGTGGCGAAGGAATGTTGGGATTGAATGTTCATGTCTCCAGCTTTTCTTCTCGGAATCGTGTTTCATCTGTCGAAGAAAAATACTGATTCGCTGATCTCCGTACGAAATACGGCAAGCACGGTGTTTTGACACAAACACGTTAGTAAAATTTGGCAGTTTACTTCACATAAATGATGTGCTTTTTCAGACACGGAAGTCTCACCGCAATAAGAAAGAAGCGCAAC
>NW_028297918.1:0-8960 GCF_049724085.1 Artemia sp. Qi Xiang Cuo
ATACAAATGTAACGAAAATTCTGTCACCACAGTTCTTGGTCCTCCTTTAAGTGTTTAAGGAGAGCGGTTAGATGATTGTGTGCAAAGCAACATCCTCAGAGAGAGGTATAACGAAAATTGAAAAAATAAAAAGTGAAATAATGAAATACTAAAATGAAAAGTGGACTAATACAACTTCAAACTGAATTTGAAAATCAGTTTGCTGATCTCACGTAAGATGGATATTTTCGAAAACCCCTTCGCAGTGGATATTTCTCGATTATCGAACCTACATTTAGACGCAATATTATACGTCTCTACTACAAAAATGCAAGCTAATGTAAAAAAAAAAAACACTTGCAAGTCAAATGCAACAACAAAAATCCCATTGATTGTATTAACTACAATAAATTTAGTAAAAATATACATCAAGTGTTTCATTTTTAAACCCAAAATATTTTCATATAAATATTGTAGATGTACTATAATTATTATAGTATACCTACAATACTACACTACAGTGTAATGACGTGTGACCTAAGTACGGCCCGCGTAATGTCCCAACGTAAAATTTTGGCCCTTTTACAACAAAAGGTTGCCGACCCTTGCTCTAAGCCATTCCTGTGATATGTCCTTTTGACAAATTGGTTGCAAATATTGCTTTGATTTTAATGAACATTGTCTGAAAGTTTCCCCTGAATACCTCTGCCTTTTTGGACACCAAGGATCAGAAATGCCCCCTTTCCCGAAACAAATGCTTGTTATAGACAATGGGCAAATTCAATAGCTTGCATTCCTTGCCCCAGGGGTTGTGGGGATCGACGTCCCCAGAAATAGTAATTGGGCCTTTCAACTATGCTGAACAAAATGGCTAGCTCAAAACTTTTGATTGTATTTATTTGTGAACAAAGGGACGTGGGAGAGGGAAGCTTTTAACTGTATGGAAGCTTTTAACTCTGGAAAAGGATACTTGAACTTTCGAATTACCAATCAAATGAAGTCCTTCCGAAGTTTCTACGACAAAAACTTCCATACAAAGTGCCTTGGTGAAAAAAAATACTTTTAGCCCATTTCGTTCTTTATTTAAGCAGCGCTATTCCACGGCCTATGATTGTTAGGAAGAATACAAACACAACTATATGGATCATATCACGAAAATAATTTAGGACCCCCCCCCCCCGCCCTACAAAGAGATTACCAAGATCCAAAAATACGTGATGAAGACGCTTACTTCGCACTATTTTTATCTAGGTAAAGAGAACGTTCTTGCAGATACTATGATGATAGAGTTTAGGATTTTTTTTATCCCAAAAGTGAGATAATATCGAATGACGACCCCCTCTACAAAGATGCTCTTTGTCCGTTTTCCCAACCCATCTTTAATTGAAATCCAAAAACAAGTTTAGGGAGAGATCTTGTTGAAGCAAATTTAAGTAAATCTTATCCCCCTCGCTCTTACACAAACATATATATAAAAGATTTCCAGACTAAATACGTGAAAGGAAAAATTATAAAAGTTAGACACACAGACGGAGAACCCTTAGAGATCCTTAAAAGAAAGAGCGACCAGTTTTCGGAAGATAGAGACATAAGGTAGTTGATCTAAATACCCCAGATAAGAGGGAGGGAGGTAATCCACAAGTAATGACTCTAAGAAAATTAAATGAGTCAAAATCTAAAAGCTATTCAAGAAGAAGGGGGAAGGGAAAAAACCTAGATTAGACGGGAGTTTAGATGGAGGAAGCCCTGATTTAGATGTATGTCTTGAATAAATAGAGGCAAAAACAACTGAATGGTGCAATAAACCATGTAGTGCTCAACTAAGCAGACTTTCAACCGGTGACTCTTTTTAATATCCATTTTATTTAAAAAGTTTCGTCATCCAAGGCTTCAAAATATTACTGCAGTAGAAAATATTAAAACCGTTTGAACTATGTTATAAGTGAAAGGTAAAATTAAGATCAAAACTAAGTTCGGGATCGGGTAAAAGTGTTTTATATTTTTGACCTTACAACAAAAAGGAACAATGGTTCTCAGAATATTCTACCTTAATAGCATATTTCCAACTGCACATATTTCAGAATTTTTGGTTTTTATCCAGGGAGGATTTTTTAAAATAAAACCTTTCTGCTCTCCCTAAACTGTCAAGTAATCACTATATAGAACAGAACAAAACAGACGCTAGTTTCTATATTTACGAATAAACCACAAAAACAACAAATTTAAAAAGAAGTTCAAGGTAAAATAGAAAATGAAGAAAGGTTAAACACAAAAAATTATGCAAAATTCATAAAATAAAGAGATGATACTCCGACACCGTCTCAATTGTAGCTAATGTTATTGTACTCAATTGTACTAATGTTACCCATACGCTAAATTAGTGTTTCTTAGCCAAAGACATTCTTCGGGGATGAGCTTTCCTCAGTTAAGCCTTTTTGTTTTCAGATATTTTCAATATTAGCTTTCTGTAAATTTTTATTATGACCTTTCAATTTCTTTTTACACGTGTGACGATTGTCTTTTTGACATTCATTGACTTTAGTTTTTACTTTTGAACTGGTTATAAAAGGGTGGTCTTCTATGTCTTATTTTTTATTTGTAGTATGAGGGTGGTATCCCCTTTCATTTTAATACTGGGTCAATTGAGTCCAATTCAAGTATTTGAATAAGGATAATTGCCATTACTTTTTTTATTTTATATTGTTTGATTTTATTCATTTTCTATCCTCTTTCCCCGTTTTTAACTTATGCAGCCATCCATTTCTTTGCACTATCGCTGTTTCTTCTTGTTACACTTCGTTTATTCACAATTTTCAAAAACTGTGGTTATCACACTATGTGGTTGGTTCCGCTCATTTCATATCAGTTTTTTTGGAAAATGAAAAGGTTGGCAAACAAATAATTTAAAATCTACCACAATTGATTACAACATTTTTAACTCTCGGTCAAGTTGTGGATGTTGTGGCAGTTTTCATCTATTCTTCCTTGATATTTTACAATCATCTAAGGCCGTGATTCCCGGCGTGGGGTAAAGGCTCCACCGGTGGGGCATGGCAATATTTTGGTGGGTCACCATGGTTCTTTTGGCGGTGATGTGCACCCTTCGGCTGACTATACTTTAGGGACGTGGTCTTGAAAATGTTTTTATTTTTTTTTAATAACGTCAAATTCAAATGCATATAAAGAGCAAAAAGATACATGATGTTGTATTCAGATAATATTTTTAATTAGTATAGAATATGCCAAGAGGACCACGCGGAAAAAGATACCAAGTTAACGGCCTTTCAAGCTTCCTTCAGGTGAATACAAGTAACATTTTTAATAACAAAATTTAAATATTACGAGGGGGCACCATGATTTTAGAAATATCTAGATGGGGCATGGCCCAAAATCGGCTGGGAACCACTGATCTAAGGCAGACACGTAGGGCCGGTTGGGGTCTGTATCCACTCTCCACCATGAATATCGATATTTATCCTGCTATTTCAAATATTGTTCGTATAATTCGTCTGTTGTTTTTTATTTTTTTATTAACCACCATAGAACCATAAAATATAGTATGAAATATAATTAATTATTTTGTAAACTCTAGTTACCACCAACCCCTATAAAAAAAAAATTAGTGTATATGTGGTAAATATAAGGAACTCCATCTTTTAAGGAATTTTTCTTTGGGTGTTTTCGTCGAAGGGTGTTAACTTATTTTTCTTCAACTATCCAAATTGTTCAGAAGTTTGAAATTTTCCTCTTTTTCATCATAGTTTTTTAACGGCAATTGCCACCTAAAATGTCAAAATAGTATTTTATCATAGTTTTTTCACGGCAATTGCCACCCAAAATGTCAAAATATTAAATGAAGTCTAGATCAAAGGCCAAGAAACACATTAAATTAAATTTTACACTGTTACAATAAGTTACACTGTTACAAAACAATAAATTTCAGAACTGTTTCTGTACGGTATCCTTTACGAATTTTAAATAACACGGCCAGAAAAACTAGTTATATTCTTTCTTAAACCATTAATTTAATTTAGCACTGTTATTAGCCAAAATCACTAATACTTTATTTGAAATTTGTCATTCAGTTTCGCAGACCCTTTTTTTTTTTTACCAAAACATCTACTGGTCAAAGAAAACGGAGTGCAACATAATAAAAAATGTACCGTCAGATATGCCTTAATTTATTTCAATATTTCCGTCATCGTTACTTTAGATACAAGCCGGCAGGTGACCCCCCCCCCCCCCCAAGGAAAAGTATTATAAGAAAGATCAAATTGTTTAACACGTCCTTTTGTAATGCTCTAGAAATATACAGGTTATTACAATTGTCAATAAAAAAAAAATCTGGTTCCTAGAAAGTTTCTGGGGTGACCTCTTGGCTGACGTCACAAAGGGGCTGGGTAAAAATTAGGGGAAATCAAAATAGGAACAAAGAAAACGTTTTTAACTGTTAAACGGACTTACAAGAATCCCAGAAACATTGGTCAGATCTAATAGCTAGTATGTTTTCAAAAACTGTCAGCGTCAACAATTAACAGGAGAAAAAATTACAAAAAAAAACAAAACAAGAACTCTACTAAAGATCTAAAGATATGACAAACTCTTTTGTATCTGTTTTATATTTATTTAACAATCGATCTGTCCGGTAAATTCAAGTCATTGGGACAAAAAAAAGTCATACAGATGACTTTTTATGTCTCCTGCTATTATAGAGCAAACATAAATAGGTCAATATATACCAAATCATATTATTGAGTTAGGACTAAAGTGAATACACCATTTGATGCCTTTTTTTAGCTGATTACGAATATAATAAGCATTCCCCCCTATACATGCCAATTCAGGGTTCGGTTAGGTTAGGTTGGGTTAGGGATAGCCTATATAGGGGGGGGGCTGAAATTCATTTCCGATAGAAATGCTTATTATATTCGTAATCAGCATAAAAAAAGGCATCGAATGGTGTATTCACTTTATTTGAAACTCAATAATATGATCTTGTATATATTGACCCATAAATAAAGTCATACAGATTACTTTTTAATATATCATTCTACTATAACCCATTATGAATAAAGTCATAAAGATAACTTTTTATGTATCCTTTCATTGTAGAGAAAACATAAATAATGTCATACAGATGTCTTTCTATCCTTCATACTATTATAGAGAAAACATGAATGAAGTCCTACATATGACTTTTTATGCCTTTCTTTTATAGAGCAGCCTAAATAAAGTCAAACAGATGACTTTTTAATATATCATTCTACAATAAAGCATTATGAACTAAGTCATACAGATGGCTTTTTATTCCTCATACAATTATACAGCAAACTTAAATAAAGTCATACAGATGACTTTTTATACCTCCTGCTAGGCTATTATAGAGCCAAAAAAATAAAGTCTTACATATGACTTTTTATACCTCATACTATTATATAGCAAACATGAATAAAGTCTTACATATGACTTTTTAATACATCATTCTATTATAAAGTGGTATGAATGAAGTCTTACATATGACTTTTTGGGTTTTCTCTCAATTATATATAATGCACTAAAATGTCATACAAAAGACATTATGCGGTCTCGCTCCTTTATAAAGAAAACATTATAAAAGTCAAAGAGGGGACTCAGTGTTGCCAGTAAATGAAACAAAAAACAAGCCCGAGCCCATGAAAAACACGCCGATATACGCCCGAGCCTTTGAAAACCAAGACTGCCATCATGGTCAATTCCCAAATAGCTAAAATTGACCAAATTTGTGTGTTCAAAGCAATTTTTAGTGCTAAAGTAAAAAAATGTCTGTGTGGGACGCGACACAATGCGACAATGACCAAGAAAGTACGATAGTTGGCATCGCTGAGCTGATGAGAAGGAAACTATTAGAGAAGAAATAAAAAAAACACTGCAGCGCTGAGGTTTCATTATTTATCTCTTTCAATCGTAAGTATTTCTGTTCATAAGAGTTTCCATCTGCTTTTAATTTGTTTGTTTTTTTTGTACTCTGGAGTTAAAATCCAAATTGAAGTTTTATCTTATCATAGGCAGCGCAATAGCACTGCCTAAGTAAAGAGCGATGTGGGCACAATGTATTTTTTTCTTTTAGACCAGGGCACTTCGTATCGAACCCCAACTTTGAATAACAAGGAAAATAATTTTTTTTTTTTTTTGCATGGGTATGGAAAAAAAGTTTGCTTCTTATAAATTTGACTTGGTAATGCCATCATAAAGTGCCGCATGGTACCTGATGTACGCACTTTATATTATACTACACACTTATGATATACTACCCCTCCCAGCCCCCTTAATATTTTTTCATAAATTTTCTTCTGACTAACAGAACTAGGCTAGGTTAATGGTGTCAATTTGCAAAAGTTTAGTGGGGGGAGAAATGTATTTTAGAATCTGGAGTGAGCAAATTTGTTGTTTTTCAGTTCTTCAGTGAAAATACCAAAAAGGGGTTCTCTTCAATAAAATTCTCCAAAAATGTAGTTTAAAAATCTAAGGGAGGTATAGGGAAGAAAAATACAGGAGGGAGAGCTTCCCTAATCCCATCCCAATTGATGTCACTGAAAGTAGCAGGCAACTTATACATCCTAGAGAAATGTTTTAAGGCTCAGTCCAAAACTGTTAATTGTATCACAGTACTTTGGTAAATTTATAGATGAAAAGAGCAGAAAAAGTAGCATCAAGTGGTGATGGAAATTTGAGTTCTAGGCTGTCTTGCTTTCTAAAATTTCTAGCATGCAATAAACAGGTGATTAGGAACAGCAAAAAAAAGAAACAAACACTTCTACATAAGACTTAGGAGTCTAGCAGTAAAGGCACTGGTGTGGCCAGGGTAAGCTTGGTTTTGATTCTCAGGCAGTTCAATTTTTCTAAACGTATATTCCTTTTCAAGTGCCCATATTCATTTCAAATGGTCAGTTCTCATAAAATGTTATAGTCAAAAAAGCAAAAATGATGACAGTGTTTTCTTTGCAGCATAGGAGCACAACAAAGGCATTAATAAAAGCATGAATTTCTGTAAAGTATATCAACTACACATCTTAAGTTCTTTAAATATCCTTCAGGTTTCTAAAATTTGTATTTATTTTATGTTGGAGAATATTTCACAGATGTTTTTATTTTCATGAATATTTCACATGTGACTTTTTATTTACAACTCCTCAAAGATGCCAAGGATAATATAACCCAAGACCTCTTACTGTGACACAATTTCAGATTTTATTAAGGGAAAGTTTAAGAGAAATGTGAAGTTAAAACTATATTTAATGCCCTATCAATGCTGGGGGTTATAGTTTTGTTTTCAAAGTTGGAAAAAAGATCTTTTATGAAGTTTATTGTCTTATGTTTCTTAAAATTAAAAAATGCCAAAAAATTAATAAAAAAAAACAGTTTTTCTGAAAAACTCTAAATAACTATTGTTTTGCTGAAAACACATAGCAGGATTAGAAGCAGAAAATGACATCATTTTTATTCAATCAAACAGTTCGTGGTAACGAACTGTAAGTAAGGAGCGACCCGGCTCAATGGTAACCAAAACTCTAAAAAACGTGATTTTGATACCAATAGATACACCAAAAGAATAAAATTTTAATTCTGATTTCAAATATATAAGTTTCATTAAGTTTAAGCTTACCCATCAAAAGTTACGAGTCTAAGAAAATTTGGCTGATTTTCGAAAAAAGGGGGAACAACTCCTAAAAGTCATAGAATCTTAATGAAAATCACACCATCAAATTCAGCGTATCAGAGAACCCTACTGTAGAGGTTTCAAGCACCTATCTATAAAAATGTGGAATTTTGCATTTTTTGCCGGAAGAAAGATCATGGATGCGTGTTTATTTGTTTTTTTGTTTTTTTTATCCCGGGGGTGATCGTATTGACCCAGTGGTCCTAGAATATCTTGGGAGGGCTCATTGGAACGGACATTAAAAGTGCTAGTGCCCTCTTTAAGTGACCAAAAAAAATGGAGGGCAACTAGGCCCCCTCCCACGCTCATTTTTTTCCCAAAGTCACCCGATCAAAATTTTGAGATAGCCATTTTGTTCAACATGGTCGAAAATATGATAAAAATGTCTTTTAGAATGACTTGATCCCCCAAAGTCCCCAGGGGGAGGGCTGAAAGTTATGACCTTTACTCAATGTTAACATATAGTATTGGTTATTGGGAAGTATACAGACTTTTTCAGAGGAGATTTTTTCTGGTAGGTGGGGGAAGGAGAGGGTCAAGGGCTATATGGAAGGATCTTTCCACGAAGGAAGTTTTCATGGGGGAAGGGACATTGCTATGAAGGGGGCGCCGGATTTCCCAGCATTATTAAAGAAAAAGATCAGGAATTAAATAAAAAAAATAAGTTTTTTAACTGATCAACTGATTATGATTAAGAGGTCATTTTTAAAGAACTTGAAAAAAAAATTCGAACTATAGTTTAAAGAGCAGGGTATTGACTAGGGGGCGAACCCCCTAATATACGTGTTAAAATTTTATGAATATAGAATTTCGTTACGTAAGTTAATTCTAAGTTACTTATATTTATTACTAATAAAAACGTTCGTAAATAAAATTAAACAAGTTTCGAGAAAGCCATTTAACCAAATATAATATGCAAATTTTTTTTTAATTATTCATGTACGGTGAGCCAAAATTAAGACCTCCATTAATTCAAAAACATTCAAAAATTAAATAAAAAAAACAAGTTTTTTAAACTGAAAGGAAGGAGCAACATTAAAACTTAAAACGAACAGAAATTATTCCGTATATGAAGGGGGCTGTCCCCTCCTCAACGCCTCGCTCTTTACGCTAAAGTTTGACTTTCTCACAACTCTATTTTTCTAAACAATAAAAAAACTTTAGTGTAAAGAGCGAGGCGTTGAGGAAGGGACATCCCCCTTCATGTACAGAATAATTTCTGTTCGTTTTAGGTTATAATGTCGCTCCTTACTTTCAGTTTAAAAAACTTGTTTTTTTTATTTAA
>NW_028297919.1:0-8959 GCF_049724085.1 Artemia sp. Qi Xiang Cuo
CTAAATCTAGTTGCAAAAATGAAAAGTCCTTAATCAGCAAAAAGAGAAATTGCATTTCTAGCTTCAGTCAGACAACGGCGCTAGTCGTTCGAATTTCGCTAAGATAATTGTAGCAAAAAAAATGCAATGCATAACACTTCCAAGGAAGTTTAAAAGGCAAAAAACTGTGTGAACTCCTGAATCATCTGAAAAATCTTTAAGAGATTATTGGACGAGGATTCGCGTCCTTGGTGCACGTGAGCCAATGGCAGGCAGTCCCTAGAGCGCAGGAAGAAAGAACTACGGTTGGGAGTGGTGTAAATGTGTTTTTTAATTTTAATACGAAGTCACACTTAAAACGGTTAGTACCGCAAATAATTTCGGTCACCATTATTGTCATTGAAGTGACCCGTTGCTGTACAACTAAGCATGTAAGTTAAATAAATATATTGTCTTTTTATATTTGTTTGTTTCTCTTATATGTCTGAGTCTAGTCCGATAATAGGTAATTAGTTCGCCAGTCTCCAATGTAAATGCTCCCAAAGGAATCTGATCTCCAGATAGCTCAAGAAAGAAGTAGCCAAATTTGTATGTCTACATATTCAATTTTCTCTCATTAATTGAGACCGGTGCTAGCCTAGTTGACACCATCTCCAGCGCTATAAGTGGCGCTATAGGAAAAATCTCTATCGCC
Source organism: Artemia sp. Qi Xiang Cuo (assembly GCF_049724085.1). Classification (NCBI taxonomy): domain Eukaryota; kingdom Metazoa; phylum Arthropoda; class Branchiopoda; order Anostraca; family Artemiidae; genus Artemia; species Artemia sp. Qi Xiang Cuo. The sequence goes on from NW_028297919.1 coordinate 674, forward strand.
TTGAGCAAACCTTTTCTATTACCACAAATATTTCTTCAATGGTACAATAGTTTAGTTTAGTTTCAGTTAAGAGTTTTATTTTAGAGTTATAGTTTAGTCTAGTTTTAATTAAGAGTTTTAGCTTAGAGTTTTAGCCTAGAGTCTTAGCTTAGAGTATATAGTTACACTTATAATTTAGTTAAATTTCAGTTAAGAGGTTTAGTTTAGCTTTAGCTAAGAACTTTAGATTAGAGTTTTAGCATACAGTCTTAGATTAGAGTTTTTAGTTCCAGTAATAGTTTAGTTTAGTTTCAGTTAAGAGTTTTAGTTTGTAGTCATAGTTTAGTTTTTTTTCATATTTTTATCTTATAGGTTTAGCCTAGAATCATAGCTTAGAGTGTTTAGTTACACTTACAGTTTAGTTTAGTTTCAGTTAAGAGTTTTAGTTTAGAGTTATAGTTTAGTTTAGTTTTATTTAAGAGTTTTAGATTAAAGTCTTAGCTTAAAGTCTTTAGTTACACTTATAGTTTAGTTTAGTTTCAGCTAATAGTTTTAGTTTAGAGTTATAGTTTAGTTTAGTTGGAGTTTAGAGTTTAGAGTTTTAGCCTAGAGTCTTAGCTTAGAGTTTTTAGTTACACTTATAGTTTAATTTAGTTTCAGTTAAGAGTTTTAGTTTAGAGCTACAGTTTAGTTTAGTTACGGCTAAGAGCTTTAGCCTAGAGTCTTAGCATAGAGTTTTAGTTACACTTATAGTTTAGTTTAGTTTCAGTTAATAGTTTTAGTTTAGAGTTATAGTTTAGTTTATAGTTCGAGTTGTAGTTTAGTCAAAAGTTCTAGTTTAGAGTTTTAGTTAGAGATATAGTTTACTTTAGTTTTAGTTAAGAGTTTTAGTTTAGAGTTATAGTTCAGTTTTAGTTAAGAGTTTTAGTTTAGAGTTTAGAGTATTAGCTTAGAGTCTTAGCTTAGAGTTTTAGTTAGAGTTATAGTTTAGTTTAGTTTTAGTTTAGAATTGTTGTTTAGCTTTAGATAAGAGTAGTTTTAGTTAAGAGTTTTATTTTAGAGTTTTAGCCTAGAGTCTTAGCTTAGAGTTTTTAGTTACACTTATAGTTTAGTTTAGTTTCAGTAAAGAGTTTTAGTTTAGAGTTATTGTTTAGTTTAGATTTATCTAAGAGTTTTAGCATAGAGTTTAATCTCAGAGTATTAGCTTATAGTTTTTAGTTACACCTATAGTTTAGTTTAGTTACAGTTAAGAGTTTTAGTTTAGATTTATATTTTAGTTTAGTTTTAGTTAAGAATTTTATCTTAAGAGTTTTAGCCTAAAGTAAAAAAGTTGGAGGTGGGGGGGGCAAAAAGTTGGGGGGAAGGGGTCCTTGGGGTTGGTGTAGGGGACCTAACAACACTGTTCAAATGTTAGTTGTGTATTATACCTAACACAGTTGAGAATCGCCCAAATAAAAAAAAATATGTATCTCTGAATAGGAGTTAGCATTCCCTCAGATGGTTTACCATTTTCATTTCTGTCAACGCCTATAATCATACCATAATGAAGAATCATGTTTAAGATTAGACATGTGAATGGCCATGACTCTATCAGAAAATATGTTATTTAACTCCAAAACCATGGTCTCGTGAACAGCACAAATTTTCATGGTAGGTTGAATCCGGTCATTGTACTGTCTGCTTGTATAGCGGGAGTACTGTCCGATACTTATCATTATAGCTATAGGGGTGGACTGTGCGCTCTTAACTGTTATAGCTATATGGGGGGGACTGTCCGCTCTTAACTGTTATAGCTACACTACTTTGGTCTTGCTGTGATAGTAAGGCATATTTTTTTTTACAAACAGCACAGAAATGCTAATTAAGAGCTAATGAAACTTGTATTTGAAAAGGTCACCGCTCTTCTGAAACATCGAAGTTTTAAATAGTTGGTGCCAAAATGTAGAATCCCAGTTAAACGTCGTTATGCAGAAGTCATCCAAGTAACATTATAAACAAGTTTAGTATTTATTCTAAATAGTCTGAAACAATAACCTAGAAATAATACTTCGTGCAAAAATCTAAATCAATCTAAACAATGCAAAAATAATGCAAAGCGTGATGTTATTTATAGATGGGGCTTAAGAACAGGTTTGCTACCCAGTGAGAAAAAAAACAGTAGATTTAGTATTTTTTTTGTAGATTTAGTGGTTTTCTTCAATAAACTAGTGAATTATGTGCTTATTTGGTGATATTTTTTTATGTAAATTAAAAAATCACTAGAAATAGTGATACATCCCTAGCGGAGGCAACCCTGTATCAGAATCATATCTTGGAAATTGCAGCCTGTTTTACATTTAGAGGATGCATTAATGTAAGCCGGACGTCCCAGCAGCTAGGATCGAACGCATAAAAACAGAATCTGCTGACTACCGGCACATTGAATTAAATTAAGTCTTGTACCCCCGTTTCATATGAATAAAATTGTTTATTTTTTAAAAATTAAAGGTACGAGTATATACTCTATGATATCAAGTCTAGTTTCATAATTAGTTCCCAAGACGGCGAAAATCTGGGAGCGTAAACTTCTAAGGGCTCTTTTGCCGTCCCACTGACCAATTTACAAATAATAATAATCATCATTCATAATTTATTGGAGGAAGCATCTTAAACTCTGCGATTAAAATTTTTTGGAAGAAGTATCTTAATCTCTGCAATTGAAATTTCCCTGTCCTATAGCGCAAAAATTACATAGAAACGCATAGAAACAAGATTTCTGATAAACGTAAATTTGTTAACAACAATTCGTGGAATGTGCTGATTGGACGGGGAATTTTGAATTTGAAGAAAGACCTGGAACTAGGGCCAGATTTAAGTCTTAGGTGCCTCTAGGCCCAAGCGTTTTTGGCGCCCTTATGCCCAAGCGATTCACGGAGAAATCCCCAAAAATTCGGGGATGGTGGGAGCCCTGCACAGATGAGTGATGACTGATGAGCCAAAAGTAATGCAAGAGAGAGGTGATACCGAGCTCTCAGCTGTCATTCTTGGGAAACATCTGACAATTGATAAGCGGCTACGGATTTCCAGTGTTGTTTTAAAATCATTTTTCTGTGACTAGGCAGCACAGCAGCAAAGGGCGCTTTGACGGTAAGTCACATCAGTCCAGTTTTGCTAAGAAAAGAAAATCGCTCAGTGTTTTTTTTGCACCCCTCGGCATTGTGCGCCCCTATTCCCGAGCCTAGAGAGCCTATGCGTAAATCCTGGACTGCCTAGAACAACAGTTAAATCTCTCAAACAAGCATGAAAATACAATAAAAACATTAAAACACAAATGTGGTCCATAGTTGTTTCTTAAATGAACAAATTTACAAGTTTTATTTTGCTTTTCAATTTTTTTTAATTTCACCCTGAAAATTCTACCTTGTCTACTTAAGTTTCGAATTTTTATTAATTTCATTAAGTATTCTTGGCAAACTTTCTCTAAGCTCGCGAAAACGTTGGAAAAAAGTCTTCGTTCATGTACTAATAGCCTTTATGCTACGTAATATTAAGTTTTTGTTTGGAACGTGCATTATATTAACGTTTATTATTTATATTAAGTTTCTGTAATTTTGAACGTTTAACTGAAAGTTTATGCAAGATTTCCCCTGTTTTTTACACATTTTCTATTATTATTATTGTTGCTTCCAATGCTCTTAAAAACGATCTATGAAACGAAATTGAAGAGGCTGATCAGGCACATTAACGGTTCTGGTGATGCAATCCATGTCTTCATGGTGCCATTCAATTCTGAAGCTCTGGAGGACCTAAAAGAAAGATTGTTGCAGCTTCAACATTGGCTTCATTATTTAAAAATTAAATAAAAACACAAGTTTTTTTAACTGAAAGTAAAGAACGACGTTAAAACATAAAAAAACAGAAATTATTCCGTATATGAAAGGGGTTGTTCCCTCCTCAGCGCCTCACTCTTAACGCTAAAGTTTTTCATTGTTAAAAAAAATAGAGTTGTGAGAAAGTCAAACTTTAGCGTAAAGAGCGAGGCGCTGAGGAGGGGACAGTCCCTTTCATATACGGGATAATTTCTGTTTGTTTTAAGTTTTAACGTCGTTCCTTACTTTCAGTTAAAAAAACTTATTTTTTTTTATTTAATTTTTGAACGTTTTGAATTAATACAGGTTTTGATTTTGTCTCACCGTAAATGAATAGTAAAAACAAAATTTGTTTATGAATTTTACTTTTATTTGGTGAAATGGTTTTCGCAGTACTTGTTTAATTTTATTTGCGAACGATTTTATTACTAATAAATATGTATAATTTATGACTTGACATACGTAAGGAATATCTACATTTATATATTTTTAATATGCATATTAGAGGGTTCGCCCCCTAGTCAATACCTTGCTCCTTAAGCTTAAGTTCGAATTTTGTTCCAATTCTGTAAAAATGACCCCTTAATCACAAATGCCGTTAATTAAAATAAATAGCTCTTATGAAAGTACTAAATAATCTTTGGCTTAAAGAGCAAGGCATTGACTAGGGGGTGAATCCAATCATATTCGTCATGTTTTCTGTCGTTTTAAGTTTTGATGTTGCTCCTTACTTTCAGTTAAAAAACTTTTTTTTTACATAATTTCTGATCTTTTTTTAAATAATGCTGGGAAATCCGGCGCCCCCTTCACAGCAATGTCCCTTCCCCCATGAAAACTTCCTTCATGGAAAGATCATCCCACATAACCCCCAACCCCCCACCCCCCACCCCACTACGAGAAAAAATCCCCCTGAAAACGTCTGTATACTTCCCAATAACCAATACTATATGTTAACATTGGGTAAAGTTCATAACTTTTAGTCCTCCCCCCGGGGACTTCGGGGGATTAAATCAACCTAAAAGACATAGTTATTATATTTTTCGACCATGCTGAACAAAATGGTTATCTCTAAATTTTGATAGGGTTACTTTGGGAAAAAAATGAGCGTGGGAGGGGGCATAATTGTCCTCCATTTTTTGGTCACTTAAAAAAGGCACTAGAATTTTGAATTTCCGTTTGAGTGAGCCCTCCTGTGATATTCTGGGACCACTGGGTCGATACGACCACCCCTGGGGAAAAAAACAAATAAACACGCATCCGTGATCTTTCTTCTTGCAAAAAAATGCAAAATTCAACATTTTTGTAGATAGGAGCTTAAAACCTCTGCAGTAGAGTTCTCTGATACGCTGAATATGATGGTGTGATTTTCATTCAGGTTCTATAACTTTTAGGGGATCTTTCCTCCTTTTTTCGAAAATCAGCTAAATTTTCTCAGGCGCGTAACTTTTGATAGGTAGGACTAAACTTGATGAAACTTATATATTTGAAATCATTCTGTTCTGATACGCTGAATTTGATGGTGTGATTTTCATTAAGGTTCTATGCCTTTTAGGGGTGTCTTCCCTTTTTTCGAAAATCAGCCAAATTTTCTCAGGCATAGCTTTTGATGTGTAAGACCAAACTTGATGAAACTTATATATTTAAAATCAGCATAAAAATCTGATTCATTTGATGTATCTATTGGTATTCCGTTTTTTAGAGTTTCGGTTACTATTGAGCCGGGTCGCTCCTTACTTAAAGTTCGTTACCACGAACACTTTGATAGTCTTTCAGGGAGAAAGACTGAGCCTCTTCTGAAGTTATACAACCAGCCCTTCCATAAAAACCTTAAATACCCCTTGGGCATAACTTAAAACCCTTAGTAGAAGGGCCTTATTGACTCGTGACAGGACCACGTGGTCCTGTCAGCATTTTTAATGCTGACGGGACTCCTAATATGGGCATAGAGTCCCTGGGGAGAACATGTGGTTAATGGGGTCAATGACCTAAATTTCCAAGGTCGAGGTTTTTGTTATTGTAAGTGCACACTCTCAGCGAATGTCAAGGTCAATGTTGTTGTTGTTTTAAGTGCACGCTCTCAGCGAATGTCAAGGTCGATTTATTTGTTGTTGTTGTTGTTTTGGGCACGCTCTCAGCGAATGTTATGAGTTTCCAGAAATAGAAAACAGCATTTATTGTTGTTTTAGACATGTACATGCTCGAGGCGAATGTCATGGTGTTCAGAAATAGAAAACAGCATTTGTTGTTGTTGTTGTTTTGGGAACGCTCGAGGTGAATGTTATGCCGTCCAGGAATTTGGAACACCTGTGCTGGTGACCTCAATTCACCTATCGTGAATCAATAAGTTCCCTTAGAAACAACAAATTAATTCCCCTTTCTAGACAGATCAATCAACCAATGACATCATCTGTCAGACTTTAAAAATTTTCGCCTAGAAACGATTCTCCAGGAATAGATCCAAGTCATTAGTGTCTTTGCCTCGGAAACAACTCTTTTGGTCGAACTCCAAAGGATATTAATAGCCAAAGGCCATGGAAACAATTCTCAAAGAAACATGATAGCGATGAATTGTTTTAGCGCGGGAATATTTGAAACGCATTAGCGCAGAGATGCCAATAACAAAAGGAACACGCTGAATTACGTTTAGGGATTACTTGGGCGAAACTGTTTTAGACAGGTTATGGAACTATTTCGACAAAACAGTTAGAGACAATTTAAAAGAATATTTTTGAAGAGATTTTGGAAGAGGATATGAGGGTGAAACTCTGCTCTGTGGTCGTTATAATATACAAGTATCATTTGAACAATGTTGTGAGAACCTCTATCCCACCCCCACAGGGCTCCGATCCCCCAACCCCCACCCCAAAAGAAGCCCCTTGTACTCAAAGATCCCCCGGGCTCCCAAAGGGCCCCCCGGCCCTCAAGGTTCCCCCAGACCCCCCCCCCCCGGGGCCCAAAGGGCCCCTCCCCCTTTGGCCTCCCCCAAAGGGGCCCTTCTCCCTCCATCTCCTCTCTCCTCCTCCCCTCCCCCTCCCCTCCTCCTCCTCCTCCTCCTCCTCCTCCTCCCTCCTCCTCCTCCTCCTCCCACCTCCTCCTCCCCTTCCCCTTCCCCCCCATTTTTTATACTTTTTTTGTGCATTGAGACACAGAAAGACCCCCTCCCCCCGGCCCCTCACCCCTCCAAAGGTCTGATTTTTTCAAAGTTCATTTTGAATTTCCTTCGTTGAAATGCAAGAGTTGGAATGTTTCAGTAGTGTTTGGTTGTGGTTTACCTTGTCACAGTTACATTTTCTTGATTTTTCAAAGTTCATTTTGAATTTCTTTCGTTGAAATGCAAGAGTTGGAATATTTCAGTAGTGTTCTGTTATGGTTTACCTTGTCACAGTTACATTTTCTTGATTTTTCCAAGTTCATTTTGAATTTCTTTTGTTGATACGCAAGAGTTGGAATATTTCAGTAGTGTTTGGTTTACCTTGTCACAGTTACATTTTCTTGATTTTTCAAAGTTCATTGAGAACTTATTTCACTGAAATGCAAGAGGGGGAATATTTCAGTAGTGTTGTGCAGTGATTTATCGTGTCGTAGTTACACTTTCAGGAATTTTCAAAGTTCATCTTGAATTTTATTAACCTAAATGAAAGAGTTGAAATGTATCACTAGTGTTCTGATGTAGTTATATTTTCTTAATTTTTCCATGTTTATCCTGTACTTTTATCGTTGAAAATCAAGTTATTGAATATTTCAAGTGTTTGGCTATGTTCTACCTTGTCACAGTTACATTTTCTTGATTTTTCAAAGTTGATTTTGAATTTCCTTCGTTGAAATGCAAGAGTTGTAATATTTCAGTAGTGTTTGTTTGTGGTTCACCTTGTCACAGTTACATTTTCTGGATTTTTCAATGCTCATTTTTAATTTCCTTCGTTGAAATGCAAGAGTTGGAATATTTCAGTAGTGTTTGGTTGTGGTTCACCATGTCACAGTTACATTTTCTTGATTTTTCAAAGTTTATTTCGAATTTCTTTCGTTGAAATGCAAGAGTTGGAATATTTCAGTTGTGTTTGGTTGTGGTTTACCTTGTCACAGTTACATTTTCTTGATTTTTCAAAGTTCATTTGGAATTTCTTACATTGAAATGCAAGACTTGGAATATTTCAATAGTGTTTCGATATGGTTTACCTTGTCACAGTTACATTTTCTTGATTTTTCAAAGTTCATTTTGAATTTCTTTCATTGAAATGCAAGAGTTGCAATATTTTAGTAGTGTTTGGTTGTGTTTTACCTTGTCACAGTTGGCTTTTCTTGATTTTTCAAAGTTCATTTTGAATTTCTTTCGTTGAAATGCAAGAGTTGGAATATTTCAGTAGTGTGTTGCTGTAGTTTACCCTGTCACAGTTACATCTTCTTGATTTTTCAAAGTTCATTTCGAATTTCTTTCGTTGAAAGGCAAGAGTTGGAATAT
>NW_028297920.1:0-8956 GCF_049724085.1 Artemia sp. Qi Xiang Cuo
TGTTAGTGGTGCTCACCCTTCAAGAATTTCCTCAAGAATGGCTCTTCTTCTTCTGGCACAATTGGGATCGCCACAATTGCCACATGCAGCAAAATAGGGACAGTAAAATACTTTAAAATCTTGTGAATATCAGAAAAAATTTAGTTTTTCAACAATAGTTGATACAAAAGTCCCCAAGTTCAGTGTACTCACACTGAGAGTAAATGATCAATCAATGTCCCTCTCCTTTTCATCACTGTCACAAATCACTGTCATTTTCACCTGATTTGGGAAAATTGGCTCCAACTTTGTCCATCCCCCTCCCCCTGGCGGGATAAACCATGAAACACCGGTCATACGTCATAAAACATATAACAAATTCGTTTTACTGGTAAGGTAGGGATTCCCAATAAGTTAATTTATTTTTTTATTTGTTTTATTTTAGGCGCGTTGGGCCCCCGATGTTAAAGGGGAGGGGGGATTAAGGCCCCCTATATTTTTTTTCTCCTTAGAATTAATAAGAATTTTTTATTGGTTTGTTCAAAGGACAAATTAAAAAAGTAACCCTATCCCCCCCCCTGGGGTTTTGATAAATTGTATGAAGTCTATATTTCATTCAATGTATTGGCTACAAGATTCTGTAACTGATTTCAGGACTAGTTGAACATTCTACCTGATCCTTATTTGTATCCTCTTTTTGTTTTTGGTTGATTATTAATTAACCTGTGAATTCAGAACTAAAGTATGGTCACATTATTTTAATAGTACTCATGGAATCATGTAGGTCTATGCTATGTATTGTCCAATCCAACTTTTTGTTAATTGATGCCACTGGTGTTGCCTAAGGAAATATATTAAATAGGAAAACTAGAAAGACAGCCTAGCATTCTATTCCCCATGCAATGCTCTTTACAGATCTTTTTATTACCCTCATCAGTATGTCCCAGTTAGCCTCCATCCCCTCAAATGTGTTAGGTGAGCTAGACTAGTTGTAGGCTACACAAAGGTTTCCTGGTTGTATGATTACTTCTTTAAATTATATTTATTTGGCGTTCCGGATCAACTATTAGCCTACATGCTAAACAAGTAAGCAAAATTCACCTCGAAATCTGTAAAAAATAATCAGTATAGCTTGGGATAAAGTATGGTCTATTAGATGTTATATAATGTAACCATGATAATTGTGACTCAGTAGTGTTGGTTGTACATTTCTAGTAGTTTAAATTACTGACCAAAACTAAAGTTAAAGTTTAAAACTAAAATTTAAATTTAATTCCAGGAGTAAATAATTTACTCCTGGAATGAACGTTTTTAAAGAAACATTTTATTGTTTTTAAGAGGGAAGCCAGCGAGGCTTTCCACTCCAATAAAGTGGTACAGTATCACTCCTACGTCAATATCAGGTGATAGCCGTGGTATCTTCTGCCTCAGGGACGACAAACCTTTCGCTTTTCTTGCGCATGAAACTAATCGTAGCTTCACCTTCAGCAATGTCCTGCACTAAGCCAACATAGCAGCGGGTTGAGTTCTTTAGCTGGAACTTGACCAGGACGTAATCTCCTACTAACAAGGAAGATAGGCTGAACGGAACGGCACGTCAATCATTATTGTCTTCTTCAATAAGATTTAATGAATTATCAGATGAATCATCTAGCTAGAGATCTACCAAGGGCGTCTGCTTTGGTTGTTTTTGCTCTCCCCTTTCAGGCTTTTTGCCTCAATTTCTTCCCATTTCTAGAGTGTCACTGAGTACTATGGTTATGCCTGTTGTGCGACGCTTACTAGAACTTGTGTCAACATTTACCATAAGTTGGAAAGGTCTAATCATTTCTGGGGTCATTCTTGCCAACTGAGTGTCTTGCAGGCTGGTAGTTGATGCGAGAGAGGAGAGAGAAGATGGCACTTTTACCCATTGTTGTAGACCAAATGGTGCACTGAGTAATATATACCATTGGAATATATATTCAGAGGGTATGTTTTTTTTTACATTGATATGCAATGTTTCCAAGGGTTATTCAGCTCTTTTTCGAACCTACAATAATTCTGTTTTGTTAGTCCTTAGTACATCTAAGTTTAGAATACTAATGGATAATAGTTATCATTCCGTAGTCAGTGTTCAAAATATATTTTTTTTATTAAAATATAATTCAAATGTTTATTTTAATTTTGGGTTGCTATGGGCTATCAAACTGTTATCCTCACTTGTTTCATTAGTTGTTTTATCTGGTAATAAATTATTACTCTTTTGTAATTTAGGTACAATGTACTGTATATTCAAAAAGAAGGGAAATTTGGTTATCATAAAGAAGATTACACGACTCTTACAGCTAGACCAACGGCTGATGCTACGAAAAAATTTAAAGCCATATGTGCAAAGGCTACCGCTAAGGAATGGAGCCCCTTGGACTACGAATCTTGGGCACAGGTAAATAGATATTTCGAAAAAATTACTATCTCAAGCCCTGATAGGCCGAATTCTAATTCCGAAATCCCGATGATTCTAATGAAATTAGAATCTAATGAAATTCTAATGAAAGAAATCTAAATGATTCTAGAGCTGCAGAGATGTGTGAAAAAATCGAAAAGGCATTTGAATATCTAAAGTCTGAATTGAAGAAGAGTAAAGAGGCTACCCTAGTAGAAGTATTCAAGCAAAAAAATCAAGGAATTTTATTAGCACCTACTAGTAGCAAGGTGGTGCAGCTCCAAGCCTTTTCCGTTACAGGGGGGGGAGGGTGTCAAGAGGGACGCGTTTAATAAACGAGGCTGAAGGAGGAGCGTGCGTAGCTGTGTTGGCGTCGGTTAGCTTCGTGCTGCGTTGAGTTGTTTTTAGTAGTAGCAATATTTTTTCTGGAACTGAGTTCAAATACTTATTAACAGGGGCGTAATATGATATGGGGCAGGGGGTAACTGCCCCTCTCGGACCAAGTTTACTCCCCAAAACTCAGTTTGTTTGCTAAAAATCTTGTCAAAACTAAGATAAGTCTGCATAATTCAAGGATCTAGAAAAACAAGTCAGTTTTCCTTAGTATGTCTTCCTTTATGTCAAAGTACAGATAATTTTTCAGTTTTCACTGTCATTTTCACCTGAGTTGGGAAAATTCGCTCCCACAGTGTACCTCCCCCTCCCCGCTGTATTTATTAAACTTGAATCACACTGTTATTAATCCAACAGATTTATCCAATTTAATGTTTAATTTAAATTTCTTTTGTAAAACGCTTGTAAGTGATTTTTTTATTTGTTTTATTTTAGGAGCGCCGGGCCGCCGGTGTTACAGGGGGGGGATTTAGGCCCCCTAGATTTTTTTCTCCTAATTATATATAATAATTTTTTATTGGTTTTTTAAATTGAAAATTAAAAAAGTAAACAAATCCGCCCCCCCGGTGGTATTGATAATTTGCTTATAGTGTCTATTTCAGTCAAGTTATTTGGTACGAGTGTCTGTCAAATTTTTATTGTCGTTTTTTAAATTATAACTGATAATTCTTTGTATACTATTTGTGGTGGTTTTTGGTTATTATTTCACCTCTGAATTCAGAGCTGAAATATGGTCACGCTATTATTATAGGACTCATGGAATCATTTAGGTCTATGCTATCAATTGTCCAATCCAACTTTTCGTTAATTCATGTCACTGGAAAAGCTAAGGACAGATATGAAATAGTAACACTAGAAATACAGCCTAGAACTCTAGTACCCATTCTATGTTCTTTCCAGATTTTTTTATTACACTCATCAGTTTACCCCAGTTAGCTTCCATCCCCTCACAGGAGTCAGGTGAGCTATACTAGTTGTAGGCTACACAAAGGTTTCCTGGTTGTATGATCACCTCCTAAAATTTTATTTAGTTTGCGTTACAGATAAACTATTGGCCTACATGCTAAACAAGCACACAAAATTCACCCTAAAATCTGTAAAAAATTGTCAGTATAGCCTGGGACAAGATCTGGTCCCTTAGGGGTTATATAATGTAACCATGATAATTGTGACTAAGTATTGTTGGTCGTAAATTTATAGCAGTTTAAATTACTGACCTAGGAATAAGGTGGGTAAAATTCTGGACATTCTTCTTCTTCTATCTTTGAAAAGGATCAGGTTCTGAAAATGACTCTGGTGCTGCACGATCTATTTGATCAAAAGTGATTTTACAACAACACAAGAAGTCTATGGCCAAGTATAAATTGACAAATGTTTCACTCCAATTTTTGATAATATCTCATAAAATTTTTTCAAAATATTTTGGTCTACAACGGGGTAACCTTTAAATTAGCCCCGGCCTGAGGGGAGTTTTCTCATTATTCCAAGGTCACTTATTCAAACTAATTAAAGAATAAAATATAGAGCCTATTATAAATTTTCAGTTTAATGGAATTTCAAAATAGCCTGTAAGGCAAATTTGGAGCATTAAAAACCTTGCTGTTAAATTAGAAAATCTTATCAGATATAACAGTGATTTCAATAAGTATTCAAAAAATTTTCAAATTTTCTCTTGACAAATGGGCTGGACATTTTCCTTATGATTGTGTGATCTCAATATAAAAATTGTGTAAATTTCAGTACTGTCTGCGTTTTCTAAAATTGTAGAAAAAGAGTCGTATAATTGAATATATACATATATGTTTTGAAAAATCAGAATCTTTGTCAAAGTTTCAATTTGGCTTTCAAATGGGACATGGGATTCAGTTTCCCATGATTATCGTTAACCAGTTTGTTAGTGATTGTATTGACAAGGAGAAAGTCTTGCAATCCTGTCGAGTAATTTTTGAGACCACACTGGCTAATCATGATAAAACTTAAAATCGCTAAAAAAAGAAAGAAAACAAGGACAATTAACAGCCAGTGAAAAAAATGAAAAATTATGCAAATATTTTATGTTTTATGCACGCATCTTCTTGGACATTCAAAAAGCGTTCAACTCAATTTGTCATTTGATTTGATTTTATAAGTTTAATAATTCGGGGTTCGTATCAAAAGCATTCGATTTAGTAAAATACTATATTTCCGAGAGAACACAAGTTTCTCTCATTATGTATTTTACTTCTTCTTTCCTTCCACTATTGTCATCGGTTGGTGTCCCTCAGGGTCCATTTATGGTCCCTCTTTTTTTTCTCATTTATATTGACGACTTATGTTCTGCTGCACCCTCAGTTTATCTAAATACCTAGTTTGAAGATGATGCAGCTACTTCTATGGTGGTTAAATCTTTAAATGAACTTCAAATATATGTATCACATGCATGCAGTCTTCCTTCTAAATAGATTGATGACAATAAACTTGTGCTTAATAAGAAAAAAACTAAACTTATTATTATTTGTAGAATTGGGTAAAGGTTTACAAAATTAACTTAATATGTGCGCTTTTATTTTAGGCTTCTTACTTTATTGTTATTTATTTATATATTTTCGGTGGTTTATTTGGTCTTCGTACTAGAGAAGCTCAATGTCAGTTATTACTGTAAGTTAAAAAAAACTTTTTAATTTAATAACACAGTTCGTGGTAACGAACTGTAAGTAAGGAGCGACCCGGCTCAATGGTAACCGAAACTCTAGAAAACAGGTTTTTGATACCAATAGATATATCAAAAGAATCAAATTTCAATGCTGATTTAAAATATATAACTTTCATCAAGTTTAGTGCTACCCATCAAAAGTTACGCGCCTGAGAAAATTTGGCTGATTTTCAAGAAAAGGGGGAAAGACCCACTAATAGTTATAGAACCTTAAAGAAAATCATACCATCCTATTCAGCGTATCAGAGAATCCTACTGTAGAGGTTTCAAGCTCCTATCTACAAAAATGTGGAATTTTCCATTTTTTGCCAGAAGAAAGATCACGGATGCGTGTTTATTTGTTTGTTTGTTTGTTTTTTTTTTGTTTTTGTTTTTTTCCAGGGGTGAAAGCATATAACAATTGGTACAATAAAAAATTTTGTGGGAGAATTTGAACGCAATATAAAATTTAAAGTTCCCATTTTAATTGTCCAAAAAAATGGAGGGCAACTAGGCACCCTCTCACGCTCTTTTTTCCCAAATTCACCCGATGAAAATTTTGAGATAGCCATTTTGTTCAGTATGGTCGAAAATGTAATAAATATGTCTTTTAATGACTTAATCCCCCAAAGTCCCCAGAGGGAGGGCTAAAAGTTATGAACTTTAACCAATGTTAACATATAGTATTGGTTATTGGGATGTATACAGAAGTTTTTATGTGGTTTTTTTTCTGGTTGTGGGTGGGAAGGGTGGGGCGGGGGTTATGTTGGAGGATCTGTTCATGAAGGTAGTTTTAATGGGGGACGGGAAATTGCCATGAAGGGGGCGCCGGACTTGCCAGCATTATTTATTGGTTATTGGGAAGTATACAACCATTTTCTGGAAGGAATTTTTCTGGACGGGGGGGGGGCAAGAGGAGGGCGTACGCGTGAGAATATTTCCGTGGAGGCTGTGTTTTTGGGGTAAGGGACATTTCTATGAAGGGGCGCCGGATTTCCAAGCATTATTTAAAAAACGATCAGAAATTAAATAAAAAAAACAAGTTTTTTCAACTGAAATGTAAGAAGGAATATTAGAACTTAAAACGAACAGAAATTATAACGTATGTGAGGGTGTTCTCCCCCCAGTCAATACCTCACTCTTTACGCTACAGTTTTTTTTAGTGCTTTGAAAAGAGCTATCTATTCTAATTAAACGGCCTTTGTGATTCAGGGTTTTGTGAATTAAAATTTTTTTAACTTTTAACGTAAAGAGCGTGGTATTGACTAAGGGGAGAACCCCCTCATATACGTAATAACATACGTAATAAAAAAAAACAATAAAAAAACAAGCGATACGGCTCAATAGTAATCGAAACTTTGAAAAACGGAATTTTGATGTCAATAAATGTATCAAAAGAATGTGTTTATAATACTGATTCTAAATATATAAATTTTTATTAAGTTTAGTATTACTCATCAAAGGCTACGAGCCTGAGAAAATTTAATCAATTTTTTAAAGAGGGTGGAAACATCCCCTACAAGTGAAAGAATTTTAATGAAAATCACACCGTCAGATTCAGCGTATCAGAAAACCCTATTACATAGGTTTCAAGCTCATATCTACAAAAATCTGCAACTTTGTATTTTTTGCCAGAAGAAAAATATACGAATATATAAGTTAGTTACGTAAGTTAAATTGTAAAGACATCCATTTAGCAAAAGAAAAGTAAAATTTTTATGCAAATAAAAGCTGTATTAACTAAAAAACGATCAGACATTAAATTAAAAAAACAAGTTTTTTAAACTGAAAGTAAGGAGCGACATTAAAACTTAAAACGAACAGAAATTATTCCGTATATGAAAGGGGCTGTCCCCTCCTCAACGCCTCGCTCTTTACGCTAAAGTTTGACTCTGTCTCACAACTTTATTTTTTAAAACAATAAAAAACTTTAGCGTAAAGAGCGAGGCGTTGAGGAGGGGACAGCCCCTTTCATATACGGAATAATTTCTGTTCGTTTTAAGTTTTAATGTCGCTCCTTACTTTCAGTTAAAAAAACTTGTTTTTTATTTTAATAAAAATTAATATAAAAAATAAACACGACAAGGTTAATACTTGAGAACAAGTTAATCCGAAAACTGAAAAAAATTAATAGATTAATGTACAACAAGCCTTGATAGCAATTGTAAATTTAAATGATCTATAACATGTATCGTTACTGCAGTGCCTTCATGCTGGTAGGATATATTATTATATCCTTATTATGTCCTATTATGTCATTCGTTTGTGAAGTCAACGGTGCATAGCTGCTTACTCCAGTTAATTTTATTACTGGAAATACATTTGAGCATAATAATCAAAATATGAATTTTTTATCAGTTAAGAAAATGCAAAAGTGTCCAACTTCTGGCTGTAGCGGGAAAGGTCCTGTCGATAGGTGACGTTTATCCCACCGGTCCTTGGCTGGCTGTCCAATTGCATTTCAACAGCTAGAGGAGATAGGTAAACTTTGTTTTTGCCCAATATGGAAAACATTTATACTAGAACTAAGGTTTTTACTTACTCAGTAACTATTAGGATTGTTCTCGGTTCCAAAAGGATGACATATTTTGATGGAAATGGGGTGTAAGAAGGCCTGAAAATGGTCCAAAGATTTTATGTCCTTGGTTGGTATTAAACTTTTAGCAGAAGGTTCAAGGGTCGAGAGGAATTTAATAAGAAATTTAGGTCTTAATATAAATTTCTATTTTTTGAAAAAACTTTTTTAAATGTTCTTTTCAATTATTTTCCTTAGTTGATATAGTTTCGTTACTGATTAATTGTAGGAATATTTGTTAATCTTATCTGTGTCTGCTTAAATACTAAAATGTTGAATTGTAATTGTAACTTTGGTTAAAAATTTGGATGTCCTGTCGATATATTCGATTTAATTTGAAATGATACTTGAAAAAAAAAGAAGACATAAAAAAACTTAAAAAAAGAAAAAAAACTAAATAAAAATAAAAAAAAAAGTATATTAATCTTTTAAAAAAAATAAAATCAAACTATTTAAACATAAATGGTTTTTAGTAAAGTGTAAAAGACACATAAACTATTTTGAAAGTTTGAGGTGGATGTTGGGTCTACTTGGGACCAAAGGAAAGAGACCAGACTTGCATATGGTACCTCTTATTTGCAAATCTTGATTAGCCTTGTGATATTATTTTGCTGCAGCGTAGCTTTTGGTGTTGTGTCATATAAGAACACACTACTTAGAACTGAAGGCGTTTTCAGTAAAGCACACATCATGCTCATGCCTGAGTTTAAGGGAAATCCTACTAGCATGTGTCCTTTTTCTTTTCGTCCTAAGTTTGGCTGTAATGTTTATTAGAATTTTTACTTGTGTTAGAAATCGTCTATTTATCAATAGGAGTAATGTTCTATCTTAATATTTCGAGTGATTATTCATTTTAATTTATTTTCGTTTTTTTTGTAAACGTTTTTTAAATCGTTTTATACGATTATATACG